>NC_035436.2:50012429-50312429 GCF_002127325.2 Helianthus annuus | reverse complement strand
TTTATCAAATCTTTTATATTTTAATCCGTATTAAACTATAGCTCATATGATTATATTTTTATTCTGTAAAAACAAAAAGAAAAGCATTAACGAATGAAAATAACTTAATCTAACATGCAATGTTGTAGAGATCGCTACGCGCTAGTCGGGTGGTGAGGTACCGTCTAGGGATTATCAGGATGAATAGTGATTAATCGGATTGGACTTTTTAGGTATAATTTTACAAATTTATATATATAGATAGATAACTTTATACTTTTTATTAATAAATTTACAAGTCTAGGAACAATATGTGAAGAAACAGTGATCAGAATGACCGGAATCAATCAGATCAGGGTTTAGTCTCTGCATAAAAAGGTTAATTGATGGAGAGTGTGAAACCCGAGTGTTAAAGTGCTTATCATGTGTGTTTTATTACATTTTAGGCGGTTAAGTGTTTCGATTGTGATAAGTACGTGTTTTTGTGGTTTTATAGGTTAATCGGGTTAATTCGGTAAAGTTGGAGAGCTTAGATGAAACGGAACAAGCGTCGATGGAAATAAAGATATATTACATCATTCGGGATTTATTAGGATCGAAAAATAACTTGAATGCAAGAGGATTACGAAACAATGAAGATCTGGGGATGTTTGTTATTATTTGAAAGTTGAAATGCAATCAAAAGCATGGTCCATAATACAAGACGTAAGTTACGGTGTAATAACCTTAGCTTACGGTTGAAACAAGCAGTCAAGAAAAAAAAAGAAACAGTGGTTACAAAGCGTAGCTTACGCATGTCAAACATAGCCTACGGAAATTATCAAAAGGAATTGGATGTTTGAATTGATGGGACGATATTTTAAAAGGTTGAAAAAAAAACCCTACACATATAACGTGAAGGGGTATTAGAGATAGAAAGTCAACAACATCAAAGGATTATCATCTATTATATATAATAAATGAAAGTGATTTGGGCCACGTGTCACTTAATTAAGGCATCGTTTTTCCCCTTTTCCCGCCCAACAGTACCACTGCCCTCTTTTATTTATCTCCTCCCTCATTTACTCATTTAGGGCTTTTCCACTTTCTCTCTCCCTCTGCTCTACTCTATTCCGATCGATGTTCAGATCAATGCTCCGAATCAAGGTTAGATTCTCAATAACTTCCGTTCTATAAGTGCCAATCTTTGTTTTCATTGTTCACTCATTCGATCTTCATGCGTCTTTACTTATTGTTGTGCTTTGGCTAGGGTTCCGCTGGTAACTTGATGACATAGATGATCGGAGGTTGTCGGCTCTACGGCCTGCAGTTCTCGTGGTTAATTTTTGGTCAGGTTTGCTGTTCAATTTTGATGTTCAATTATCTAATTTTCATTATATTTTTAGACTTTTATATCATTTTGAGGTCGATTGAATGGTTATGTTGTAATGGATTTGAGGTTTAGGGTTAGTTATAAATATATTTTTTTCATTTTTCCATCTTGAGTTTTAGGTTATGGTTTGTTTTATTTTTGGGCTTTTATATGATTTTGAGGTCGATTGTTTGGTGACTTGCTATTGTTGTTTGCTGTTGTTTGTTAATTAGGCTGCTGACATCACCGACCGACTCCAACGACTTCGAAAGGTTGTAGGACTATGAGGACCAACTAAAAGGTTGTAGGACTATGAGGACCAACTAAAAGGTTGTAGGACTATGAGGACCAACTAAATATTATGAAATTTGTGAAATAAGGTAAAAATGGCCATTCTAATACTTCATGATTTCATCCCTGTTGAAATAAGGTTAAAATGGGCATTCTAATACGGCAAGTATCTTATGGATGGATGGTTGAATTAGTTTTATTTTGGGTATTTTTGCATGATTTCATCCATTTCTTTAAATAGTTCATGATTTAAGATGCAGTTCAACGTATCTTTTGAGTGAAATGAATGTTGATTTATCAGAAGATGCAGTTGAAGGTATCTTGTAGGATCGGGATTTGATCAAATGAGTCGTTCAGAAGAGTTCTCGATCAATACGAAAGGTGGAATCAGACGTATTGATGTTATAGCAGCTAGATTTGCACTTAGAATCACTTTAACTATCGATTGTATTGATTTGATAGTGTTTACAGATCGTTCGACACTTCGGCAGCACTTCGTCTCCGGAATCACAAAGTTACAAATGAAGAAATGGACTTACCTATTTATAGGAATGCCAGACCCCATGAACCAGACCACACGAGCTGACTAGGTCGCACGACCTGGCCAGAAAGCATGAACTTGCCAGAAAGCATGAACTTGATCACCTCGTGCGAGGCGGCCTAGCCACTTCGTGTGGGGTGGCTGGTTCAGGTCTGTTTCCCATTTTTTCGTACAACGTGTCCTGGTCTATCTATTCTAGTTACATGACTCGATACAAGACGAAGTCAACAGACATATCTTAAATAAGGTAATAATGCATTACATTCCTGTTGAAAAACAGAGTCGATAAATTTAGGGAAAATGAGGTTGAAAGATGATAAGCCAACAATGGACGATATCATTCTACAGGTTCGAAAAATTCAGGTGTATTCTCAAATAATGCTTCCTAGATGCTTCCAAACAAGCAGAACTTTAGACATTTGTTGGTCTTCAAATATCTATTATCTATTATCTATTATCTAATATCTATTATCTATTATCTATATATTATATAAATTAAATGAAAGTTGATTGATCCACTTTGGGCCACGTGGAGCAATCAACTTTCCTTTATTATATATAATAGATAGATAATAGATAATATATAGTAGATAATAGATAAGTGATGTTTGAAGACCGACAAATGTCCAAAGTGTTGCTTCTTTGGAAGTATCTAGGAAGTATTATTTGAGAATACCCCTTAATTTATCGAACCTATAGAATGAGATCGTCCACTGTTGGCTTATCATCTTTAAACCTCATTTTCCCTAAATTTATCGACTATGTTTTTCAACAGGAATGTACTGCAATCATTCCTCTCAGTTAAATAGACCGACACTTGCTTCCTCTCAAAGGGTTATGGAGTGGTTATAACAGCTGATCATGCTAAGGACTGTTATAACTAACCACTGCTCCCTATAAAGACTGATGGACTTAAAGACTGATGAGGCCTATCCACTGTTGAAGACAAAGCCCTGTTAAAGACAAGCACTTATGTACATAGAGCTTGATTAACCAAAGGAAAACCATTGCTCAGTAGTAGCAGTGGTTCAGCATCTACAACAGATTCAACTTTAGTATTTATGTATCGGTGTTTCTTATGTAACAGTGTTTAGTATAGCAGTGGTTCGCTAGAGTTTATCTCTCGAGACAAACCCTATACAAACCCAAAGACGAACCACTGCCCAACAACAACAGTGTTTCAGCATCAACAGCAGATATTCTACCTTTGTTTATGTTTACAGTGTTTATATGTAACAATATTTATCACAACAGTATTTATCAAATCCCCTCATTGGTTTGATCTGTACTATAAATAGAACAGTGGTTTGATCTTTATACTACTAAATAAAAATGAAGTACACTTGGATGATTATTAAGCTCCTCATTTTGATTGTTTGCGTATAGTATTCTTGAAATTTGTCTTTCTTTGCAAACAGATGTTTATGGCCAAACTTCTTTTTAAGGTCAAACATTTGTTTAAGCGCAATCATCTGTTTATGTTCAAACATCTGTTTAAGGTCAAATATTTGTTTAACTCCAAACAACTGATATAGAAGGTCAAATATCTGTTTAAGGTTAAACATCTTCAAAATAGTTAAAAATGATATTTTAATTAATCCTTAAAAGTCTGTTACAACCACTGTTTTGGTTCAAACATCTGATTGTTAAATGTTATCCACTGCTGAAAGACAACCTTTGTTTCTTCATTCTTTATTTTGACCACTGACTGACCAAACATCAGTGTTTCAATCACTGTTGGATATCCACTGATAGTTAAAAAATAGTCACTGCTCACATTTTTATTGTTGACATCCACTGATATTGACCATCATTGTTTTTCCTAAAAAACATCCACTGCTCACATTTTTATTGTTGATGTGATTAATTAATTATAGAATGAATTTATCAAATGAAAACTAGAATTACAATGAAATTACCAATTAACCTAATCGTTACATTCCAATGAGATAAGAGTTCCTCCAATATTGTTTTGCTGATAAAAATTAAAGGTAAAATAAAAAATAAAAGTAACTGTTGATGACATTTTGCTGCATATCAAATCAGTAATTAATCTTAATTTCTTGAGCTTTGGACATTCAAAATATGCAAAATGGGAATTTCAAATTGATGGTTATTTTCTTTTGATTAAAGTTAAAATAAAAATTAGAAATGTCATGATAACAATTGATTTCAAATCAAATCAGTAATTACTGATAATATCCATAACTTTTGAAATTCAAAATATGCAAAATGGTAATTTAAAATTGACATTCTCTCTCTCTTTTTTTTTTCCTACAAACGCAACATAGATTCATAAGATTAAAATTTATTCATTTATTCATGACCTTAAAAGTCCAATTATTACATAACATATTGAACAACTAAACTTTTAAATCTAACAATAACCGTAAGAATTAAGAAATGTTAGCTTCAACTCTATTGATTGCTGAACCTCTCGATGTATGTCCTTTATCATCGCCATGAACTCCACGTCTCTATCACCGCACTCTATATTGCTGACAACACAAAGCTCACGAACTGAAGTTGAAGGCATCCGCATAAGATTTCTGGAAACCTGCTCTCTCGTGAACAGGCCAACTTGCAATCCATCAAAACATCTCTCCAGCTCTTGAAGAGTAGCCCTATCTTCATACACCAGTTCCTCTATATGCTTGACAAAACGCTGCTTTAAATCATCTAATTTTACAGTAGTGAATGACGCCATATCAATAAACTATATTACTCGACTTTCCTGAAAGTATGATATCTTCATAGGAAGTCGTGATGAAAAACATGTGAAGTCGTCATGAGTTTATATACTTAATCAATCAAAACGTGTAGATTTAATATAAACATATTAATGTATATTTCAAAGCAGCAGTCTTTTAATGCAAAAACCTTTTGAAACCCCAACTTTTATGGGAAAACTTTAAAATTAATTACCAAGAAATCCAAGGGACAAATTTTCGAAGTTCAAAGAACAAAAGCAGATTATCATAATTACAATTAACCTCTTCATTTACCATGTAGACGCGTTTTTAAACTCTATAAAAGATCGATAATTACATTTGATTCAAAACATAGACAAGCTGTCCTACAAATCACTGTCTGTGAAAGATTGTTCCACATCAGAAAATCCAACAAAAATCTACATGGCAAACTTCAGTTTCTACCACTGGTCAGACACCAGCGATGTTAAAACCCAATTCTCGATGTGGTCACTTAAAGAAAAAAGAACAGACGAAGAACTAAACAGTAAAGTCGACATAATCAATGACACTAATTACAAGAAAACCTGGAACAACATAGCATTGCTTGATGAAGTCCTCCACTCTCCTCCATCAGATTTCCAGGAAAATGCAGATGATTTTCTCACACAACTTCTAAAACAGGATGAGAAAATCTGCAACATGCTAACCGATTTGAAAAACAAAAGAGAGCATGAAATCACATGGAGAAAGGCCAGAGTTTACGAAATCCTAACAAGTGTTAACTCTAGCATGTAATAGTTTATAAATATTTCATTAAATGTCTATTTTTCTATGTAATAGTTTATTTTAATAATCTCAATATCCATCTTAACATATTTTAAAATGTCAATGTGAATAAAAACTCTCAACATCATCAACAGTTAATCAAAATAAGAAACAAGCCTAAAATGAAAAGGTATCCTCTCAATTGTTGTATCACATTTAACTTTTCATGATTTTTATTCAAAGTTTTATGATACTTCAGTGTTTATTCATTCATACTGTTTAATCTAACATGGGTATCCATCCAACTGTTGACAAAAAGTCAAACAGATGTTCATCAAAAGTCAAACCGAGGTTCACCATTAGTCAAACGGATCTTGACCTTAAACAGATGTTTGGTTTAAAACCAAACATCTGTTTATGGGCAATCATCTGTTTAAGGTCAAACATTTGTTTAAGGCAAAATATCTATTTATGGCCAAACATCTGTTTATTGCAAACATCTGTTTAAGGTTAAAATCTTTTTAACTCCAAACATCAGTGTTTCAATCACTGTTGGCTATCCACTGATATTTAAAAAACAGCCACTGCTCAAATTTTTATAGTTGACATCCACTGATATTAACCATCAGTGGTTTCCTTAAACAACTGTCATCCATTTTCATTAGAGGTTGTTACGTGGACAGTTCTTAGTTGTTCACGCTTTGTAACCGCTGACACGTTAGCATCCACTTTTCACTTTCATAAAACCCTGATTAAAACCCCAATCAGTGTTTTAACTGCCATTTCGAATTCCAAACAGGGTTTCCATCAAATTCCTTCAAACTCTTCATCTTCTTCTTCCTCTCACAAATTCCTTCTAATCACCATGGCTCTTTCTCTTAAAAACCCTCATAACTATCTGTGTACACTTGAGAAAACAAGTAAAAACACAGAATCTCACTCAATCATCGATGCTCTTTCATCCTCAAAGTACAAAACTTTTTTAACCTGCAACGCACCTATTTACCAAGAAACCCTATGAGATTTTTGGAAAAATGCCAAATTAGAAGTTCAAGACACCAAGCCTTGGGCTATTACATCAACAATAGGTGGGATTCTGGTTGCTATTACTCCACAAACGATATCTGAGGTTTTTGAGATGAACGATCATACAAGTAAAAACTCTTTCTCTAAAGAAAAGTATCAACGAGATCTGATTCAAAGGGGGTATGAAGAGCAATGTCCCAAAGCTACTATGGAAAAAGGAGCATTCCCACCTCCGATGAAATTTTTATTTCATACTTTACTCTTGTGTGTTTCAAACAAAACAATAGCTTTCAATGAAATTCCATTGAAAATTCAATACTTGGGATATGCTATTATGGCTAAACAAAATTTCAGTTACTCACAAGAGATTTTCAATTATTTGGTTAGAAATGTCAATAATATAAAAGATAAGAAAAAACCATTCCTGTTGTTTCCAAGGTTTTTAAGCTACTATTTACAGCAGAAAGTACCAAATGACAGTGCACAAGTGCTTCTTCAAGGTGCTCCTTGTGAAATAAATAGTTTGTCTGCTGAAATAGATTTTCAATTATTTGGTTAGAAATGTAAATAATATAAAAGATAAGAAAAAACCATTCCTGTTGTTTCCAAGGTTTTTAAGCTACTATTTACAGCAGAAAGTACCAAATGACAGTGCACAAGTGCTTCTTCAAGGTGCTCCTTGTGAAATAAATAGTTTGTCTGCTGAAACTTTTACAAGGTTTTCAGAGTCAAAAGCTTTAAAAACACAAATAGAGGAGTCTGAGCAAACTTTAGATGCGTCCACATCTGCTCCTCAGGTTTCTGCTGTTGAGCCCACTGCTCTTGGTGACCACAGCATCACAACCACTGCTGTGCAACCTCCACCAAAAATCACCAAAAATACCGTCAAGAAAAAAATCAAAAAGCCCCCCAAACCCTCAAAAAAGGACCTTCTGGAAGATGAGATCCTCGAAGTAACTACTGCTGAAGAAAGAAGTCCCCAATACCAAGAAAAAGGGGCATCAGTGGATGAACCATTGGAGACTTCTCCTGGTCCAACTGCTGATACAACCACTGCTGGTGGGAAATCAGAATTTCCCATTAAATTGGGTGACGGTTTAAAATATCAGAATTTGACGGAGAGAGTTAGCAATCTTGAAACATCTGTGGCAGATATCAAAAATATGCTGCAACAGTTGTTACAATCCTCAAAGTCTCGATCCACTGCTTCATCATCTGCTACCACAACAAGTGAGCTATGGCAACTTCTACAACCTTTGTTTCATCAACAAAGAAAATACGCTGATCAACAACATCAAATTCAGCTACAAATGTTGAAAAATGTGATGGAATCAAGGTATAAGGATACACAAGCTGACATTAAAGCCATCAAAGCTCATTTACTTCCAACCACTAGTACTTCTCATCCTTCTATTGTCTATGTAGAAAACCCTGACGATGCTAAAAAGGCGGAGAAAGGAAAGAAAGGAAAGGATGGTTTGTATCTAAAACCTGATCCAAAGGCTAAACCTGTTGTAGAAATTCCAAGGCCAGATGTGACTCTCAATGCCTTTGCTGAACAAAAAGCAAATAGAAAAGAGAAAATGGAACGAAAGGGTTCTAAAAGATTTGAAAAAGAAAAGGAAGTTCTGATGGCAAAGGAAGAGCAGGGTACTTCAACAACTGTTGAGACACATGTTATATCAAGAGCTATTGATACATCAGTGGTTGATACATCACCTTCTGAAATCCCAAAAAGTTCCTCACCTCAAACTAAAAAGCCAACAGATGTTGAGACACCTGTTATATCAACAGCTGTTGATACATCAGTCGTTTCAACAGTTGTTGTCACAAAAAATGTTGTTGTCACTTTAACAACCACCACTCAACCCACTTCCACACATATTATATCAACAGCTATTGATACATCACCTTCTGAAATCCCCAATAGTTCCTCACCTCAAACCACAAAGCCAACAGATGTTAAGACACATGTTATATCAATAGTTGTTGATACATGATACATTAACTTCTGAAATCTCAAAAGTTCATCTCCTCAAACTAGCGGGCCAACAGATGTTGAGACACCTGTTATATCAATAGCTGTTGATACATCAGTGGTTAATACATCACCTTCTAAAATCCCCAAAAGTTCCTAACCTCTAACTACAAAGCCAACATTTGTTGAGACACCTGTTATATCAACAGCTGTTGATACATCAGTGGTTTCAACAGTTGTTGTCACAACAAATGCTGTTGTCAAGTTACCAACCACCACTCAATCCACAAATCCAACTCCAAGTTCAACACCTACAACCACACCAAAAATAAAAAGAAGGAGGATAACAAATGTTAAACTTGAAGATGACAATGTAGCTTCTCCACTTCCAATATCTTCACAATCTTTTATCATATCAACTGTAAAAAAACCTGCTTCAACTGCTTCAATTCTAACCCCTGACCAAACTACTGACTTTGGTCCTTTGAGTGTAAAATTTCCTCTGGATCTTCCAGCAGTTAGGGAGGAGATCAAATCCTTCTATTCTGAAGATGATCCTGAAAAGAGGATTTTTCCATCTCTTCAAGAGTATCCTTTGCCAAAGAACATTCATGAATACCTTCAATTGAAAGTTAAACCAGCAGAGGATATCTCAAAAAGAGACACAAAAGGAAAATCTGATAAAGAAATACAGAGATATCTGCAATATCTGCTCAGCCAAGTCAGAACATTAGAGCAGTTTTCAAAAGATCTTTGTCAGCAGTTATCACAAGGAGATGATGAAAGCCTAAGGAATGATTACATAGAGCTCATCATACAAAACAAAAAAATACAAGGCAGAAAAGTATCAATTCAAACATTGGATCATAAGTGAGCTCAAGCAAGAAATTGCAAGAATACAAAACATGCTTCAAGACTTAACAATAAAACCAACCCCACCAGTCTGGTCCCAGTATAAAAAGAATGTACCTGAAAGTATTTTGAAGTTGAAGAGAATGAAGGAAGAGCTTATAACTGCAAATTATGCCTCAAGGAATCAAATCGCAAGGTGGAAAGAGATTAAAGTGATAGATATATAGAAAAAATTGGAAGAAAGAAGAAAGAAAGATCCCTCTATTCCTAAAAAGCCAGATTATCCAGCATCAGAGGTTTTAATCAAACAGACCATACCAACTAAAAGATCTGCTAAACCCACTGTTCCATCTGCTGCTGTTGTCTATCAAACAAAGAGGCAAAAACAGATGGATGAAGAAGAATAGGCACAACAAGAATCCCAATATTTTAAATTGGCCATCAAGCAGATGTTGGTAGAAAATCCTGACTCAGCAAAGGTACAAGAATTAGCCAAAGATCTGAACAACCAAAGGTGAACCAATGCCCAACAACAATAGTAGTTCACCATCAAGAGCAGATATTGCATCAGTGTTTATGTTAACAGTGTTTGTATGTAACAGTATTTATGCAGTAAAATACACTGTGAGTGTTTTTGACCCGTTTAATATGTTATCCTTTTAGTGAATTTTCTTTTCGAGTTTTCGCGTCTAAGATAAAACACACGATTAAATCATATGGTCAAATTGTTAAGGGTCTTGATGATTTAAGATGCTAAATGTGTGCCGTCTATTAGCTAATTATTTGTATTTTATGTTAACAATGTTTATATGTTAATAGATGTTGACCAAAAGTCATACAGATGTTGACGAATAGTGAAACAGATGTTGACCTTAAGCAAATGTTTGGTTTAAGGCCAAATATCTGTTTATGTGCAAACATCTGTTTAAGGTCAAAAATTTGTTTAAGGCCAAACATCTGTTTATTGCCAAACATCTGTTTATGGCCAAACCTCTGTTTAAGTCCAAACAACTGATATAGAACGCCAAACATTTGTTTAAGCCCCTACATCTGTTTAAGTCTAAACAGATGTTTAAACATCTGTTCAAAACACTGTTCAATCTAACATGGGTTTCCATCCAACTGTTGACTAAAAGTGAAACGGATAATTTTCAAACCACTGATTGACTTATTCAAATTTTTGTTGGATACTAAATGAGATGTTGACGAAAACTCAAACAGCTGTTGACCAAAAGTCAAACAGATTTTGACGAAAAATTAAATGGGATGATCCGACCCGGTTACATGGGATATTTTTAAACTTCTAACTTTTTAAAGATCCTCACAAAATCTCGGTTCATTTCTCTCTCCACGTTTCTTTCTACACTTTCTATAAGAAACTCTGTCATCTTCTTTGATTTCTTCCGATCTTCATCAATATCATCTTGTACAATAATAAAGGTATTGTTAAATAATATGATTTGTTTTGTATTTTTTCATGTTTATTCTTTTAGTTTTGAATTCCATAGCCGATTATGGTTCTTGCTATTTTAATGAAAAAGTTGTAATCGACGGTGGTGTATTCATGTATCTCCCTGTTTTTTTTTTCAATCCATTGTTGGTTATGATTGCGTTTATTGTTGCGGCTTATACTGGAACAATTTCTGATAGTCCTAATTTTTTTTTGTATATCCGATTACTATGTAGTTATTATGCATGTTATAATAGACATATATGATTCTAAAAAAAGTGATATGCATTTTGTGTATCTACCATTTGTCTTATCCATTGTTGATTTTATTGGATTTCACTTTGCTCATGTATTTATCTTATTCTGATTTATGATATAAAATTTCGATCTTTACTGTTGTATTCTCATTTGTATTTGTAAAGTTATTTATAAAGTTGTTGATGTGATTCTGATGTATGATATAAAATTTCAATCTTTACTAATGTATTGTCACGTTTATTTGTAAAGTTGTTTATAAAGTTGTTCATGTAACGATGTTATTCTGAAGTATAATATAAATTTCTGATTTTAACTGATGTATTCTCATGTGTGTTTGAAAAGTTGAACTTATTTTGTTTAGTAGTTGGTATATTGTTTTTAAGATTTTCATTGGAATAGAAACAAGTCACTATCTTGTTTTTCTATACAATTTATTCAGCTGATGATCCTTCATGTCTATTTGTGATACTTAATCGGAAAAGTAGGTTTTAAGTTTTAATTATATGATTTGCTGTAAAAAATATATATATTTCGATATGATAAGAAATTACATGTATTCTGACCTTTTCCATGTTGTCTATTGTTATTTTGATATATATTAGTTGTATCATATTTTATTTAGATGTATTGCATACCTGAATGGATTGTATTCATTTGTTTCTTAATGTTATTGATTTTGATTCTATATGCTTGATACTGTTACAGTTTTACGTGAGAATGATTTATGGATTTCCGTGTTACCTTGAAGACAATAAAAGGAAATGTTTGGTTAGTAATTTTATCCGATCTTAGTTTAACACTTAATTTTAATTTTTTGGTCTGATATTTAGCAATAAAAGTGTTTCTTTTATTTATGCTAAGATTTTGCCAAAACAGTATCAAAATTGGATTCAACAGTTTAATTATCCAATTGGAAATACAAAGATCTGAACCACAACTGGAAATGTTTTTAAAGTCAAGATCTATCCTCTAAGCAATGGCAGATATTATTTCTACAATGGTTGGTGTCAGTTGGTAGACAGTTTGAAAATACCTTCAGATTCATGGTTGATATTTCATTATGAAGAAGCACTAGAAAGTTTCAGAATATTGTATTTTTATCAAGACATTGTTCTTGCTCCTTGTGAAGAGTTTTACTACAAACCATCTGGTAACGAAGATTATGTGGTATGTAACTTCGAATATTACTCATCATGTAATTTTTTTGGAGATACAGTTGTTTAATTGTTGTTTTTTGTTTGTTTACTTAATTTTCTGATATATTTTTACTAATGTACTATATAATGTGTTTTATTCTGATTGTAGAGTATTAATCGTTCTTTTGTTCATCACAAGATGTTAAACACTATTCCTTCATATCTGGTTCTTATTAAAGGATCTGAAAACCAGAACTGGTCTGTAGGGATGGAAGATATCAACAATGAACTTTACATAATTACCGGACGGAAGCAGATAAAGAATGACTTGTCATTAACTGCTGATCATCTCATTGTCTTTGAGATTATAGATCTTCAGACTTTTCATATAACGGTTTTCAATTGTGCTACCTGTGATTTATTGCTTCCACCGGAGATTTGTGCTATTGTTAAAGAAAAGGTAACAGAAGAGATTGTCTTGAGTTCAGATGCTGAAGCTGTACAGGACATCGATAATGTCAATGAAGGTGGTATGGTTGTTGTGAATGAAGATAATCAGATCGTACCTATTTATTTCCATGTGGACGGTCATTTTGTAAGTTTGTGATGATGAGTTTACTAATATATTATACTTTAGTCAGATTTTAAAGATGTGTTAATTCTTTGTTTATTGAATTGTTTGTTGTTTGTTACAGCGCCTTTTTAAAAACAGGCTGAAGATCTTGGACTGAATCATAAGATGGGTTTGAAGATTGTGGACGTGGCTGGTGATGTTTGGAATATTCAAGCTTCTATAGGTTCATCTCGAGGTCAACCAAGATATTATCTGCAAGGAATAAGAAAGTTTGTGAGAGATAAAGGCATGGCTCCAGGTCAAGCATTTACACTTAACTTTGTGAAAGGTAAAAAGCTTTTTATGTTCGGATGAATGTTCATGGGTTGAAGAAGGCAAATGCAGAAGGATACATTGAACCAAGTTTTTGGGTTGTAGTTCTTTGCTTTTCGAAACTGATAGTAGACTTGTTTGTTTAGTTATGAAGTTGTGATTCTCAAATTATATACGCACATATAAATTATTAGGTCCATGTCTAACAGAAACAATGCGGAGATGTAAGTTAAAGACAGTATACTCGGTTTGACTTTTGGTCAACATCTGATTGACTTTTGGTCAACATCTGATTGACTTTTGGTCAATATCTCATTTAGTATTCAACAGACGTTTGAATAACTCAAACAGTGGTTTTAACATCTGTTTGACTTTAGGTCAACAGTTCATGGAAACCCATGTTAGGTTGAACAGTGTTTTGAAGGATAAAAAACAGTCTTAAAACATAAGAAGACAGTGAATCTGGTTGAACATTTGTTTCACTTTTGGTCAACAACTGTTTGACTTTTGGTCAACATCTGTTTGCTCGATCAGATTGGGTGTTAAAGTATAGTTCTTTAAGACATTGTTTTGTTTTCTTGAATTCTATGTAATTTTGTTAAGAAGTATAAGAACAAACATTTTTACAAAATCCCAAATCACCTGAGCATGTAAGTGCATTGAAATAAAATTGGAAATGATGTTATTCATGTGGTCCTGTTGTGCTTTTGTTTGACCTCTAATATGTGTTTATGATCAAATCCGGTGATGTGAAGACATTGTTGTTGAATTCAATGAGATGCTTGATGTAATGAGGTCGTATTAATAACAAATAATAATTGATAAAACTAAGTTTCCCGAGCCTGGGAAGCAATCCCGGGTAATAACCTAGTTATTAATAAAGGAGATCATCACGTGACTTTGGGAGTTGTTGAGAAACAAAAAAGGCAGCCGACATCTTTGATTGGAGGGAATTAACATCATTATTGTGCCATAGTGGGCCGCACTTGGGGAGTTAAAATAAGGGGTGTGATAAATACACCCAATATAAGGATAAATCTACCCATTAGTCAAACTTGGTAATGATTAAACACTTTATTACATTATTTTATTATAAAAGTCAAAAGTAATAATTATGTTTTTATGTTATTTACTTTATTACATTTTTTTATTATTAAAGTCAAAATTAATAATTATGTTTTTTATGTTATTTTATAATATTTTGTTACTTTTTTATATTTTGTTTTTACTACTTGTTTTGTATAACAAAAAAGAAATACATATATACAGTTAACCATTACAAATTTATATATTACTAATGGACGAACTATATTTGTAATTTAACAACGATTTTTTGTACAATATTAATTATTTATTTAGAAAATGGTCGTTTCCCGTCGGATTATAATCACCATTTGTTATATATCCCCATTTTATATATCATTAATGAGTTTATATTATAGTAAGGGGGCTCAAAGTTTTTGTCTCGCACAGAGCCTAATTAATAATAAAATATGAAGGTATGTTAATCTTGCGAATTAACATTTTCCATTAAAAAAACAACATCAGGCAAAAAGTCAAAATGGACCGCTCAAAATCTCACAACATAACACCGGTTTGCTTGTCAGTTTAATTGGTTGTGATAATTAACTATTATTAAGCCCCCGCTTTGTAAATGTTATTTAGAATTGTTTTTGCTGATATGAAGCACCATAGCTTTATATATTAACCATATTAAATTAAAAAATTAAAACATTTATATGATAAATTGTTATCTTTTAATATTTTTACACATTTCAGACCACTTTTTATTCAACTTGATCAGTTTAAAAGTTGAATAATTTATTCAAAAAACATTTGTCAAGTCTGGGTGTTATAACAAAGATTAAGAAAACTGAAGGGGTATGGTTATAATAAAGATTAAGAAAACATTTGAACTAGTGTTTCTTCAGAAACAGTGGTTACAAAGCATAGCTTACGCATGTCAAACGTAGCCTACGGAAATTATCAAAAGGAATTGCATGTTTGAATTGATGGGACGGTATTTTAAAAGGTTGAAAAAGAAACCCTACACATATCACGTGAAGGGGTATTAGAGCTAGAAAGTCAACAACATCAAAGGATTATCATTATTAATAAAGGAGATCATCACGTGACTTTGGGGGTTGTTGAGAAATAAAAAAGGCAGCCGACCTCTTTGATTGGAGGGAATTAACATCATTGTTGTGCCATAGTGGGCCGCACTTGGGGAGTTAAAATAATATATACACACAGGGACTTGATGGTAGTTTGGACTTGGGGCAATCACCTTTTGGGCCGACATATTGGAAGTCCAAGAAGCACATGGACTTCTTTTTGGTGGGCGGCGACATCAAGGAAAGGAAAATCATCACATATATCTCGACGGCAGAGAAGGGATGATGGAGGCTATTGAAGATCAACAACCTATCATGAGCTGCTAAATCTCTTGTGTACACTTCGGGTGAACAATTCTTGTGAGACACTTTTAATTCTAGTTTCTGTTTTGTATTGTGATTTGGATTTGTAGTCGGGTGATAGCCGACTATTTGCGTGATTATATAATTTGTGTGACAGACAAATCCTGAGTGATAGTCAGAGTTATAATTATGTTTTGAATCCAATTATGCTTTTGTTGATTGAATGATTCCTATGTATGCTTGTTTTAATATTTACCTGATCAACTAATATTAAGATTTTGAACTGCATAGGTAATTGGTAGATGTGACAGATTTACTATTCAATCAATAGTATCTAATAAAATCAGAACTAGGTTATTAGTAATTACGGAATCTAAATCCCGGAGTGATCACCTTTTCTCATTATTGTTTATTACAACTCAATCTTTTTTCTTAATTGCAACTTGTTTCATGTGTTTTTAATTCCATATCGGTTTTACAATCATCAGTTTATTTTTTTATAGTTGTTAGTAAATACTTAACGTTACACACTTTCCACAATCCTCCTCTGCTCGATACCCGACTTACTCTAGCTACCTAGTTTATCTCGGTTTTTGCATGTCCTTAACGACAGACATCAAAATGGCGCCGTTGCCGGGGAGGCATGCGCAAAGTGTTTAGTGTTAAGTTTTAGTTAAAAAAAACCCTAAAAGAATTTTTGTTTTTATTTTGTTATCTTATTTTTTCATGATTTACGTGGGTAGTTGAGCTGTGTTTGTGCAGGATGATAGATCTTACTATATTTTGCGGCTCTTCTACATGCATTTTGTGCAGGGAACCACTTCACTCGTGTATCGGTTGCCACGAGGCCCGATTTAGACGGGAAAAAGAGAAATTGGAAGAACCACCGATGCCTTGCTATGATAATCCTTCCCCTCCACCATATTTCTATGATTCTGATACAACGGTGGAGGATGGTTATTACTCTGACAGATGGGATCGGGACGAGGATGCTTATTATGAACCAAGGACGGATGGACAATGTTTCTGTTGCGGTCGTAATCATACTTATGATTATGATGATGTGTGCGCGGTGTATTTGGAAAATCCAGAATATTGGAATAAAAAAATGATGGATGCGTACATCTCAAGACCATATCAGGGATATCAACAGTATCATCCCGATGAATATTCTAAGCCCGAGGGTGTCTATGCTTATCAGACCGAGGAGGAGAAAAAGCTTGCTACGTTGGAAGTGACTTTGTCCAAACTCTAGCAGTATTTATCAGCACCCAACCTTTCCGATGAAGATCGAATCAGCTGTCTAGTTTCTAAGTGTCAGAAGTTAAAAATGAAGATAGAAATAGAAGAGTGTCTCTCACCATTACCTAATGATATTAGAGATTATTCTCACATGGAGGAGGAGGAAGTTGTGGAGGATAATACCACACCAATGAATTGTTTATCTGATGAAGAGTCACTGTTGGATCAGATGGTGTGTGAGGATGAGGAGGCATAGCAGTCTGATGAGATGAATGTGTGTACCGAACCTCTCCCCATATCAATCATTCAAATTAATAAGTGTGGGGAAGAGGGTTCGAGGAAGAAGATGAGAAGGGTGAAACAACAAGACATCAAGGTATATCTCGTGAAGTGGATTAGCGAAACCCGCGGGTGCAGTCTGAACATGCCAATTATACTTACAAACCTATGGAGATGGCATGTAAATTTCCGGGCCTTCGTTGGGAATGTTTTGGGTAAGTGTGCATTGAGACCACCATAGCGCATATCAGGTACGGTCTGGCTGAAGACCTTTAAACATAGCGCTCTCGGGAGGTAGCCCGAGGATGTAGAGTATTGTATTGTATTTTGGTTTGGTCTCGTTTTGGTGTGTTTGTGTTTTGACGGGTTTTTACGTTCCATCTTCACGGATGCAATGAATCAAGTGTGGGGATGTTTGGCAACATCCCCGGTGAGATCTCAAAGAATCTATGAGGGGCGTATGTTCCGGTTAGATCACAGCAGCTACACTGTCACAAACACTCACTTGTTTCTGATCAGGTGCATGTGTTTAGCTATCCTGTGTTTTATTTGTTTTCGTGTATTTGGTGGTGTGAACTTCTTGTGTTGGGAGTGGTTTCTTTGTGTTGAGTTGTCTAGGTATTAGCCGTTCATGGTTTGTGGGTGGTATCTCTCGAGTTTAGATTATAAATTGCACCATACATTGGGGACAATGTATCCCAAGTGTGGGGATGCGGTAACTCGAGAGAGGGTTGGTAAGATTGTGATCTTAAATGCTTGAAGGGTTCATTTGCTGAAAATTGAAAAATTTTTGAAAATTTTTGTCTCATGTATGCTTGAAATTCATGAAAACCAACATTTTCAATCGCTAAAGGGTTCCTACTGATATTAAACTAACTTAGATCCCTGGTCATGGTTGTCCCTTTAAGTTTCATGAGAGTATATCTGACAGTTATTTTAGAGAAGAATTAAAAAGAGATACCTAACTAGGGGTAACATGCTTTAGGAACTACACATGCTATATGTCGGTAACCCATATTCCTTTTTATTTGGTGAGATATTTGAGCCTACTTAGTGATAGTTGAATTTGCAATAAATGTTCAATTGATGAGTGTAGGCCATATGTTGCTTTGTGTTAGAACTTGTGTGGTTTGATACGTGCCGAGACTGTGCTTCAGCGTATACACATAGATGATAAAGCCATTAGGATCCATTCATTGTTCTATATGTTGATTGTTGATTCCACTCACCTTAGTTAACCATGTTGAGCCTTATACCCTTTGTTTGTTTCACCTTGTTTGACCTGTTTGATCACCAACCATGAATAACAAGTGTGTATATGTTATGAAAAAAAAAGAAAAAAAAAAGAAATGAAAAAAAAAGAAAAAAAAAAGGAAGAAAAACAAAAAAAAGAAAAAAATCATTATTATGTTCATGTTAAGTAAATGGGTCGAAGAATAACCCAAAGTGTTAGTAGTTATTGTGAATAAAGTTGTCATGGTTTGGTATGTTCATTTGTGTTCGCCATATAAATATAAAAATACAAAAATATTTCCTTACCTTTACCCTTAACCCAAGCCCGATAAGTCCTTTTGATATGTGCTACGTTAATTGATACAGTGGAGGTGTGACTGCTATACAAGCTTATGATTGCAAAGTAGCATATTTGGTTTTGAGCGAATTATATACTAGCACATTACACGCTAGTCTTGATTAAACTGAGAGGAGTGATTATTGTGAGGGGCGTGTGGCATGTGTGTAGTAATATAAGCATGTTAGTTTTAGTTAGGAAAGTCTTAAGCTGTTTTAAATGCGTATCACTTATTTGTCAGATTGTCAATCTTGATTGTGTCAGTCTATGAGACGGGTATGACTTGGGACCTTAAATTGTTAATTCAGTAAGGGATTTAATGGTGATTTGTTAATAAGGTGAGTAATGTGTATGATGGTTGCTTGAGGACAATCAAAGTTAAGTGTGGGGATGTGATGGAGAGTGTGAAACCCGAGTGTTAAAGTGCTTATCATGTGTGTTTTATTACATTTTAGGCGGTTAAGTGTTTCGAATGTGATAACTACGCGTTTTGTGGTTTTACAGGTTAATCGGGTTAATTCGGTAAATTTGGAGAGCTTAGAGATGAAACTGAACAAGCGTGGATGGAAATAAAGATATATTACATCATTCGGGATTTGTTAGGATCGAAAAATAACTTAAATGCAAGAGAATTATGAAACAATGAAGATCAGGGGATGTTTGTTATTATTTGAAAGTTGAAATGCAATCAAATGCATGGGCCATAATACAAGACGTAAGTTACGGTGAAATAACCTTAACTTACGGTTGAAACAAGCAGTCAAGAAAAAAAAGAAACACTGGTTATAAAGAGTAGCTTACGCATGTCAAACGTAGCCTATGGAAATTATCAAAAGGAATTGCATGTTTGAATTGATGGGATGGTATTTTAAAAGGTTGAAAAAGAAACCCTACACATATCACGTGAAGGGGTATTAGAGCTAGAAAGTCAACAACATCAAAGGATTATCATTATTAATAAAGGAGATCATCACGTGACTTTGGGGGTTGTTGAGAAACAAAAAAAGGCAGCCGACATCTTTGATTGGATGGAATTAACATCATTGTTGTGCCATAGTAGGCCGCACTTGGGGAGTTAAAATAATATATACACACAGGGACTTGATGGCAGTTTGGACTTGGGGCAATCACCTTTTGGGCCAACATATTGGAAGTCCAAGAGGCACATGGACTTCTTTTTGGTGGGCGGCGACATCAAGGAAAGAAAAATCATCACATATATCTCGACGGCAGAGAAGGGATGACAGAGGCTATTGAAGATCAACAACTTATCATGAGCGGCTAAATCTCTTGTGGACACTTCGGGTGAATGATTCTTTTGAGACACTTTTAATTCTAGTTTCTGTTTTGTATTGAGATTTGGATTTGTAGTCGGGTGCCAGCCGACTATTTGCGTGATTGTATAATTTGTGTGACATTATAATTATGTTTTGAATCCAATTATGCTTTTGTTGATTGAATGATTCCTATGTATGCTTGTTTTAATATTTATCTGATCAATTAATATTAAGATTTTGAACTACATAAGTAATTGGTAGATGTGACAGATTTACTATTCAATCAATAGCATCCAATAAAATTAGAACTAGGTTATTAGTAATTACAGAATCTAAATCCCGGAGTGATCACCTTTTCTCATCATTGTTTATTACAACTCAATCTTTTTCTTATTTGCAACTTGTTTCATGTGTTTTTAATTCCATATCGGTTTTACAATCATCAGTTTAATTTTTTATAGTTGTTAGTAAATACTTAACATTACACACTTTCCACAATCCTCCTCTAGCTACCTAGTTTATCTCGGTTTTTGCATGTCCTTAACGACAGACATCATTGATCCTCTCGTTGATTCGGGCGTTTCGCGGAATTCCTTCTCCGGTGATCACTACAAAACAGAAAGCCGTTAGACTCGCCACGGGGAGATGGGGGTTCTCTCCGTGACCACCCTCCAGTGTGAGAATAAGTACAGTGATCTCGATGAAGAAGAAGAAGTAGTAAAGAGAAAGTAAAGTGAAAGTAACTTGTGAGATCATACCTGCAATAACTTATTTATTACCGGTTTTTGCCGGGAAAACAGTCTGAAGGAGATAGTAACGGAAAGTATTTTCCGTCGGCGGTTATTCCCTTTTCCGTCAATCACTAACATCACATCCATGCACACGGATTGTGAGTGTGATCGACGGCTGGGGAGATGCCACGTGAAAAGTGGGTTTATGTAAATTAATCTTCATACGAGTGCCATCATCGTGATTAGATGAGCGTCTAAGATTATGCCACATCACAGTTAGTTCTAACTGAATGGTTATGCTTGATGAGCATTAGAAAGTCTTCTAGAAGATCTACGGCTGTAAACTTTTATGCCCTTGCCACGTGTCTATTCTGTTGTAATAGAAAAGATACTTTTATTCAAGTCTTGGTTTTAGGCGCGCGAAGATTTTTAGGATTTTCTATCTTCGAGTCTAATTGTTCGCTTGCGCAGGCATGCACAAGGGTGTTAGTGGAATGTTGGTTTCTCCTTTTTTCCGGCGCGTGTTTATCGAAGACTGTTTTCTTTCATAACTTGTTTAGGACCACTGTGCAGCCGCGCATGGTCTTGTTAAAGATGTTCTAGAAGTTAGGCTATGGAATGGTCTTATGTGCCTACACAAGGTTTTTAGGACCATATTCCTTTGTTATTGAACTGTTTCTTCCCAAATCCTGTTTAGGACCGTTGTGCAGCCGCGCAGGACCTTTGCTCAAGATGTTTTGGGATAGGGTTGTGGTATGGTCCTAGGCGCTTGCGCAATGTTTTTGGGACCATACCCCTTCAATATGTAAACTAGTGAAAAATAGAGAGGGTTAAATGTCAAAATAACTAAACTTAATATAGCCTAATCTACACCCAGATTCATCATTCGCCGCCTCTTACCCCCATCTCCATCATTTCATCAGACAACAAAAAAACACATACTCTATGCCTAATTTCGCTTTATCTAATCGATTAGTTCTTCAATGTGGGTCGATTTTGCACAATGGAGACGCGTTCAGATTCGATTTTAGTTCGAATCAAGGTAAGAACTCGTTCCTTTTTTATTGATTTGGTTCGATTTTGGCCCATTATGATCCAATTTTAACCTCATATTTGACCGACTAGGCTTTGTATTTTGCCATTTTTGACCGATTTTAACGACTTGACCGATGTTGACTGTTACTGCCTAGTATGGCCGATTTGGCAAAATTTAGACGATGGACCTCCGATTACCGCCTAGGCGCCGATTAATCGGTTGCCTAGGCCGATTTCTGCAACATTGCCTAACATGTCAATTAACATAAAAAAGATTTTGTTTTTATATAAACTTGTAAACATACCCGCGCGCGTTGCGGCGCGGGCACATTGCAAAAATCGAACCGATAACATGTATAGTACCTGTAACGACCCGCATAAACAACAGAGAACCTGAACGCAATTGATTCTGCAACACAAAAAAAAAAACATCTTGAAGATATGAAAGAGTAAGATATGAAAATCAAACATACGTACGAAAGAAGGCCACCATTCATATGGTAGATTTTGTAAGACCACCTTAATTATTTTCTAAATCTAACTCAAACTCTCAAGGCTCAAAATCCAAACTTATAAGAATGGACGTGTAAATGTTTACCCTATTTATTGTAAACCACTTCAAAAGGATAAACCTATAAGCACCACTTCAAATGGATAAACCAATAAGCATGATAAAAGGGTACCAAAATCTGAACAAAGCTAAAGACATGAAGGATGATTAAGAAGGCATATCCCAAACACCAATCACATAATTATAAATGATAATGGCTGGTATATTATGAACTTCACCCCTAAAGTTTTTATCAAAACTATACAGGATTAACCAACTCCTCTCAGTCCTGTGGTTTGATAATTTTATTCATGAAGTTGAGTACTTCATAAAGCATAAGATTATTTTTTTACCAATATGAGCTAAAGTATAATAATATATGTATAAACGAAGAGACATATATTAGACTTTATTTTTTGATGAATCCTTCGAATTCACTATATTTTTTCCATTTTCCACTTCATGTTTGTTTAACAAAAAAATAGCTTGTTTTTGAAATTTATCAATATCGTGATAAAACGTTCTGTTGATTTTGGTATAGTAAATTCCCCTTTTATGTTCTTGTTTTAAAAGAGTTGAATGCTTCTACGAACTAAGGTATATACAGAATCAAACACCCTTTGGACAAATGGAGTAAAAGATAAATATGTTGCGGTTTTGGATTGGTTACTCTCCTATAACGGAAATGCTTCAAAACAATATCAAAGTTGTCGCAGATTTATTTAAAATCATAATAAGTCATATTCCAGAGTATGGATTATCAAGCATGCCTAAGACAACCTTTTTCTCTTTAATTCTAACAAACTTTCTTTTTACCTGATAGTACAAAAAAATGACCAATCTAGCACACTAAGTCAAGTCTTATACTGCACAACTATAAGTATATATTCAGAAACACAAATCATAGACAAAAAACAATATGTAAAGAGGAAAGTGATAACATACCGAAAGTGTGTTTCCATAAATCTTATCAGTGATGGGCTCGGGAGCAGGTTGCCCACCGCTGTAATTGAATTGTAGAAGTCACAACAATATGTGCAAGAAAATATTTATTAATGAAGCTAGAACTATAAATCGTATTAAGGTTATGTACCAAATTCTAACACCAAATAAGCAATAATGACTATATATAGAGGAAACTGTTATGAATATATTTATTATTTTGGTTATCAACACCTAAAATAGATTAGGCTTGTTCCACAAGTTTTCCTCTCATTTATATATAGTCTTTTGTATCTCTTGTAATATACATCTTAATCAATGAAATCTCTTCTCCCTATTATTTTCTTTTTCTTTCTTTGCTATTAGGCTAGTTTTACAATACGTTATCAGCACGATGCCGCAAGCAAACCTACCATGGCCAAAGATCGATGCCGCTCATCATCATCTCTTAGTCATGTCCACCTTCGACAGCTTCCTTGAAGTTTTTCATCCTGACATCTTGGGGTACAAGTGAGGTACATCTTCGATTTTAACTAATTTAATATAGATAATCGTTAACATTAGTGGTAACTTGGAAACCACAAAAGGGTTTGGGTGATCCCCGGCAACATAAAGGTTTTCTATATGGGAAAGAAAAGTAAAGTCAGTTAAACTAAGTCAAAATATTAAATGGGCTTAATTATTATTTTTCTAGATAGATCAGGCCCTCTTTATATTTGCCCACCAAAACATATATTTTGAAATTCTGATCACAAATATCTACACATGATTTAACTCATATATAATAGTATAACTCAATAATTGTTTTGTCAAAGATTACTGGGATATTTAGTTTGGTATAAATTAGTGGTTTATTAAAACCCTAAATAAACTAATTATACCTTTAGTCAAATTATATCTTATTGTACTATGTTTTAAATTTCATGTTATCAATATATTTCATAACTATGATAATTCTTTAAAAAAATTATGTTTCTATACAACGATGGTATAACTTGTTTTATTTTGAAAGGTCTAATTATTACTAATTTACTATTGTTATTAATATAGCTTTATAACAATATTGATTATCTATAAAACGTTTTTTTTTTTACTAAGAGATACGTAAAAGTTTGTCGATCAATACAATTCACTTTAACAACTATCATGACAAAATACACATATATTATTATTTTTATTTGTTTGGTTGTTCTCACATGGGCCGATGCATAAGTTGAGCATGTTATCATCCGGCCATTAGTCATACATTTGTAAATAAATGAAAGTTAAAATATTATATAAAGTATACATATTTGTTAGTAATTATGAGCATATATATATATATTTCAATATAATATTTATAGTGTGAAGTAGCATTTATTATAATATTCATATAATATTAAATAGGTTATTTGTGATGAAAAGTATATCATAAACTAATTTGTTTGTAAATTATGTGATGAACAATGGCATCCTTTTCTAATTTTTAGTCATTTTAACTCTATAATAATATTGTTATTGCATATACAGTCATGATCATATTTAATACAATTTTTAAGGAATTAAAAATACTGTTTTGGCATATATAATCATATGTTATTAAAACACGAAGGAACTTATGAGGAAATTTATTTATATTTAAATGTAGATGGGTAAATATTTATATAAGATATACTTTTGATTGGTTACACTCTGGTATGTTAATTGATTGGTTATACTCCGGTATGTTAATGCGTACATTATCTATACTTGCTTATAAGTGATGAAAAAATATGATTTCATGAACCTTTAAATAATCAGTAGAGTTTATGAATGGAAAAGATTTGAATGTATGTATACGTGTGTAACATAAGATAATTTTGTAAATGACGATACATTTCTCAAAATCATTTATATGTTACATGGGAACTTGACGGAGATACTTGTTAAAGTTTAAAAAGTAGAGTAGCAAATATTTATGATTAATTAACACCATAGATTATATATATCTGCTTGTAATTGATGAGAAAGAATATTTTGTTCCCTAAAGTAGTTTTTATTATAAATTGTTATATAAGTTGACATCTTATTACATTGTATATTGTATATTAATTCAATGGTATATTTTGTGTTCTATACGTAAACGTTAATATAGAAAGACGTATCCAATAGAACAACTAAACCAAGGCTGTGGTTTATAATATCTCGCATGAAAATAGTACAATACGCTTAGACATGGCACCCGAAATGTGATACTCCTTAAATCTCATTATCAGCTTGTATAAGGTCATGATATTTTATATTGACAAATCTTATATGACCCGACCTCGTAATTACTTCTGAATTGATGTTATGTGAAGAGAACTTTATTTATAAGGGAAAATCGAATGAAACAAATTTTGTTTGTCAAACCTTAGATATGTTCCCGAAGTAGCAATATCATTAAAAGGCTATTAAAGGTTTGCAGTGACTGTATATCCGTATAAAATAATTGAAAATCATGAAATTTGTTTAGTTTTACTCTCATCCATGAGGTGAATATATATATGGTTATTGTGATCATGGACATAGTTAAGAAAATTCTAATGATGAGATCGACCATGAGAATTGTAATAATGGTCCTTGTAATAATTAGATAGACCACCAAAGGTGGCACATAAAGGGAGTAATCATATGAGAATATATCATTGAAAGTTTCGGATGATAATACGACTTTCTCTCATATTTTACATGTTTATTACACAAACAATTTGCACATAACTCAAAGTGTAAATAATACATTATGATCATAAGCTAGAAGTCTATGATCATGATATTTAATTGGCATGACCGGTTAGACCACACCGAGTCAATGATCATGTGAAATGTATTGACGAACCAAACATTCTTCTTCATACATACACGTGTTATATTTGCTCTTAAGGGAAGTTAAGTATATGCCAACTAAAGTATGGTGTGTAGCCCTAAATATTCTAGAAGTGATTAAAGGATATGTATGATATCATTTAGTATTTTAAATCGATGCATTATCTAAATGGTTATCAAATCCACAACATGAAGTTTGTGTGATTGTGGCTTAGCTAATGTGATAGCAAGCATATTAAGCCAGATTAGTATATTTATTTGGTAATAACGAATTTGATTCCCAAGTTATTAATGATCATTTGAATAAGTGTTATTGTTGAGATGATCACTAAATGTTTACTATTGATTACAAAGCCAATGATCATGAGAGGAGCAAAAGTTTATTTAGGTACATGTAATTTTACATATAGTACCAATAATTCACATCAAGCCAATAAGTTATAGTTCTCCCCATACATTTGGTTTTTGTCAGGAACCAAAGATGTCTCATCAAAGATTATCTTTGGTTGTGCGACATATATTGAAACTCATCCACCACATGGCACAAAGATGAGACTTCTAAAAGTTTGAGAATATGTTGGGTATAAATAATTGTGTATGATTGGATACTTAAAGCCATTAGTGAGATATTTGTTTATGGCTCATTGGTTTTCACTTTAGTGAATGAATGTTCCCAACATTAGGGGGAGATAACATGCAGTTGAAAAGTGAAAAGTGAAATGAATTATCATGTCATCTTGATCCTCAGACTATAAACTATGAACTAGAAGTTTAAAGTATAATTCATTTACCAATATTAAAGAACAAAATTACCAGACAAGTTCACTGACCTAAATAGTGTGACTAAGTAAGTCACATAATCAACTGCTTATGCTCCAGTTATATGTGTGTCCTAGAAAGACAACCACATATTTTCTAATGATTCTATTGCACGCCTGAAGCGTGGTAGACTAGACGATTCCAGTAATACAATTCCTCGAAAATTGGAGCAAGTAATTAAGATGGTCAAGTCGAGGTTGTTGTAATAAAATCTTCTGGAAAGACAGTAGACATGATGGTTCAAGAAGAACCACAGGTACCTGAAAATAAAGAGATCTCGATAAGTTGTATCATGTTTAAGATACGTATGGAATCGAAACAAAATCGACGTCGTTATACTTTTGTATATAATATAGCGCTTGAAATGATGAAATGACGAGGATCAAGATTTAAGATCTGCCTATGAATGAAAATATATAAATGATTGGCCAAAATGGAAAGACGTAAAGTATGGCAGATTTAAATTCTCTAATGAAATGGAAAGTTTTTAGACCAACAGTCCATACAACTGAATTTGTGAAGTATGTTGGATATTAATGGGTCTTTTATGCGAATCATGTGAAAATCAAATTAAATGAGATAAGGCAAGTATGGTGCACAAGGATTTTCGCGATAACCCACATTCTCTAGTGGTGGATGTAATGACTTTCTAATATTTTATTAGTCTGGTAATATAAAGCGAAAGTTGATATGCGTCTTATGATTGTTATGTATCACTTGATACTAAAAGTTTACATGAAAAGTCCCTCAAGGATTTGAATTATCAAAAATCATGTAAAATGAGTTCTCCAGAATGATATGATCGTTGTATACAAATTCATATTTGAATACGTTGAATATAATTGGAAATCCTGATGAGTATCGTAAAGCATTTAAGTGCTTATAAGGTTAGTTGAAACATCTTAAGGATGTAATTCTTGTGCACCAATAACTATACATAGAAAACTTGTGTCTGGTTATAATGGCATCTTAATGTACAATGTATAAGCATGGTACAATATGAAGTAAATATTCAAGATATTCTTGCATATGATATAGAAACCAATGAGGAGGTATATGTAATAGAACTCCTAAAGAGTGAATGCACATACCTTGTTTTTCAAAGTTGAAAGAAGTATGTATATGATTGCAAATGTCTGAAGCATTGATTTCAAGTCCTCAAGAATGTATCTTTATAAAGTTACAGATAGTATGAACTAAAATAGTCAAGTTGAGTGTTGTACAGCTCATGATATATTTTGATAAAGAACAATATAAGTTTGATAATACTATCCATCTTTATCAAATGTTCTTTCTGAAAAGTTCACTATAATCGCAATTATGTCTTAGCATCATCAAGAGAAACTGGCAAGCTTTTAGAAGGGGAATTTTTAATGACCCTAGCACAGTCTAATTATTACTCGACTTGCAGTCGAGTATATTTGTAATCATACTTTTATTCATCTATCAAACTACATCTAGAAGATGTTAGTGGGACATTTTAGTATGTAGAGAGCTCAACCTTATAGTATGTTAAAGGTTGTTCAGACACTTTTTATAAGAAATGATTATTATCATCTCCTACCAAAGTAGAGATTCTCATTTCAAAAGTACCATGGCTAAAGTGCAATTGTGCATTAACTTAACTTTCCAGCTATGCATGATAATATATATTTTTTATGGTATTTGTTTGCAAGAGGAAGCAGTAGAAGTCTCACAAAATGATTTTACAACATTACTCAATATAGAGGATTGTACTTCAAGGCATCAAACAACAAATCATTCTACAAAAGTTTTGAGCAACTTTCGAGGATGATGGACACACTTTACTTAAATGATACATATTATACTAAGGGGGAGATTTATTCAAGTTGCACTCTTTTTCCCTTCACTAAGTTTTGTCCCATTGGGTTTTCTTAGAAAGGTTTTTAATGAGGCAACATACCTGATCCAGAAGTATCAAGGGGAGATAATGCGCATTACACGTTGCACTCTTTTTCCCTTAGCTATGGTTTTGTCCCACCGGGTTTTCCTAGCAAGGTTTTTAACGCGGCAACATCAAGCGTATTATGTTGATAACCAAGGGGGAGTGGTATGAATATATTTATTATTTTGGTTATGAACACCTAAAATAGATTAGGCTTGTTCCACAAGTTTTCCTCTCATTTATATATAGTCTTTTGTATCTCTTGTAATATACATCTTAATCAATGAAATCTCTTCTCCCTATTATTTTCTTTTTCTTTCTTTGCTATTAGGCGAGTTTTACAATAGAAACCAATTAACCATGGACTTTAAAGTAATGTCAATTCTATAAGGATAGAAAAAAATACAGGCACTAAATATTCACCTTGATGCACCTTGATGCCCCAGTCATATTCAGGACTACTAGGATTATGACTTGCACTCATTATAAAACCACCATTTGCCTGCAAAATGCAACGAAGCTTATGAACAACGTTTAATATCAGTTCCCTTATACAAAAAACATAACCAAAAATAGAAACTTGCTTTTCTCTTCCTTATAATTGCAGATACAGCGGGTGTTGATAGTATAACTTCCCTTCAATAACAATAACATAAAGTCATTATCCAGAAAAGATAAACATGATTCCCTAATAAACTATCACCAGAGAGGCAGAGACTCACTTGCCCACCAAAATTTTACCAACTCCATTGCCAGCAGCAATTTTAATAATCAAGTGCATTTAAAATCAACTAACCGATTAGCATATCAACGATAAGCCATGTCGTTAACTACCTGTGCGTGCAAGACAAAAATAAAGTTAAAAACCTTTATAAAACTTCAACTCAATTTTGTAAAAACGGAAGTGAAATGTATAAAAGGAAAGGGAAAACAACCAGCTAAATAACCTACTTGTTAGTCGGTTGAGAATGGCCGATTTCTCCGGATTAGCGATCGAACCTATTGAGGTCATCGGAAGCTTTGCCAGAAAACCGATGAAATCGGGTTGCTTCTAGTCGCCAATGTAATTAGGCGATGCAACTAAAATCTCGTCGGCCACCACCACCACCAAGATCAGCCGAACGCCATAACCCAAGTTTTCACATCAGACAACCTAAATCACTGCCCTAGGGTACCAGAACCAGTAGGATGAAGCTCTAAACTTTAGCCCTTGAAGATATGCACCTTCCAAACAACAATCTGAACTTGGATTTCTAGCATGAAATAAAGAATTTGGCACAAATGCGATTCACAAAAACCACATCAACTCAATAAACCTCATTCAGATAAAGACTAAATAAGGTTTGCAAGTCCATTACCCCTAATCAAAAGTCGATGTGTAGCAGTAAAAACCTATCTACGCAAAAGACATAAATTAGGTTTAAAAGACACAACAAAAATTGAAGAGCTTAAATAAACGACGTACATGTGACATACAGGCAACTGCAGTGAAAAAACCGGCGGCGCAAACAGTTGACGGGAAACGACAGTCATTTGCGGATTTAGCAGTGAGGAAATGACAAGCAAAATTAGCCTTATCCAAAATATCTTGATCAAAAAAGAAAATTGTGATGTATCAAAGAGTTTGTCATGCATTAATTGAATATAAATCCAGTTCAGAATCAACTCTTGAAGTAACCATTAGAAACACTTGCTGAAAACATAAAATCACCACAAATCAGAGAGAACAATCATTTTATTCACATATCTAAACGCAAGTAACTATGAACCCCCTGGTTATCATGATTCTCAAGAAACTTTAAATTAAATTGTTGGTATGCACAAAAAAAACTATATCCAGCCAAAACATTTAGCACAAATCTTTTGGTGAAGCCGTAAGACAACCAAAAGTATCAGGATATAAGTGTTGCTCGAGATCTTTAGGTGTTGTGTTGTGCTGACAACACATGTGTCATACATAACAATAACTAGGTTATCACCCGGGTGGTAACCCAGGTTGGAAAATTTAAATTACATTAATCATAAGTGTATCAAAAAAATAATGCAAATAAAGTAACATTACTGCATGTCACAAATTCTATTTTTTATACTCTTTACCGAGAACCCATTCGAATCCAGATCCCACGAGCATGTATCGTTTCCTTGATTGATCCACACCTCTTGTATAATGCTCATCAATAAACCCAATTCATTTACTTTCGTATCCAAATCCGGTAGTCTTTTCCATAGCCAATCCCACCAAAAGCCTTACGTACACCATTTCACCCGATCTGAGACAAAACAATATTTGTTACATGACAAAGTTTCGACATAGATCAAGCTCTTCGATTAAACCCTAATTCACAGTGTAGGTCCCTGTTTCGCGGAGGATTACGAACCTAAACCTTGTTATACAAACCTACTAGCGAGTGCGGAATCCAAGCTAGCAAGCAAACCGAGTTAGTAGCAAGTAGAGAAACAAACACACAAAGATTCACCGATTAACACTAGTCGTATTAATGCAAATGAAGGTTCGGTTACAAGCTCAATGTTTACAGAAGTGTTCTATAAACTCTCTAAGTGTGTGTGTGAGTTCTGGGCAGAATGCTCTCTAAGCTTCTATCTCTCGGGTGTGTGAAAATGGCAGAACTCTCTAACACTCAACACATGCATGGGTATATATACCCAGCTCAGCAGGTCTGCTCGAAGGATTCGACAGATGGTCCGAAGGATCATCTGTCGACCACATGTTACACGAAAGATCAGCATGGACCTCGAAGGATCATCCTTCGAGGTCTAATGGTCGAACCATGGTCGAACCATATCTTTCGATCACCTCGAAGGATCAGGTGTATCCTTCGAGGCTATCCTTCGATCAGAACATCTTTCAACTGTTGTCCAAGTCAAACCGGAGGATGGTTGACTTGGTCAACTTACAATACAAATCAGGACATCGTTTATATCAGACCGAATACAGACAAAGTACAGACACAAGTGTACCAACAAACTCCCCCTTGGCTGTAGCTTTGTCTTTGATCTCTAATCTTTGTCTTGTTCTTCTAAAAGTGTAGACTCGTCTTGAACTTCGACGGTCTTTGGTCTTCAAGTCTTCAAGACTCTGATGTCCTATCATGTCTTCAATGTCGGAGGGTCTTCAAAGTCTTCACGTCTTGAAAGTAGAAAGTGTATCAACAAACTACCCGTATCATGTAGGAAGTGTGTTGACAAACTCCCCCTTAACATAAGCTCCCCCTTGAGTTATGCTCGTGAAATACTTTAACTTTATGAAGTAAGATCCTTCGAGGTGATGATGATGGCCAGCGGCAACTCGATCATCTTCATTCATTGAGTGCCTTCGTGTCTTCATTCCAAAGCTCGTCAACGACCATGTTCTCCTAGCCTTTAGAATCTGCACATGCAAGAAATCTAAACGCGTAATGAGAACAATTGCTTGGAATATAGTATAAACAAATGACACACGAATGACCATGTCATAATCAAACACCGTCCGACAGTTTGAAAGTTTAATAAAATTTGTCAATTTTAGTTTTTAACTTTCAAAACATGCAAATTTCGACCGTTTATGAAGATTTAGTCAGTTCGGTTTTCAGTCAGGTTTCAGGTAACGAAGACTTGAGCTCCAACATCGTACGATCGAAAATAAAGCAGAAATAAAATCTTTTTGGCTTTTATAAAGTTTATATTAAAACAAGCCTAAAATCTTTTTGGTATTTTTGAAATTAAAAGACAACAATTTAAAATCCTTTGAGTGTTATCAAACGACATCACCGCTAATGTCGTGCTGATATGCACCAAACGATGAAACTGTTTAAAAGAACTAATAAAGGTTAAGCAGTAAATAAATATATACAAACATTCTTTTTGCGAGTTTCGAGGGTAAGAGAATCATATCAGTGTACGGTCATGCCAAAACACTCTTGTTGTTCAGTTAGTTAACATTAAGATAAGCATCCTATAACAATTATCGGTATTGTTGTCCACTTAAGCTCAACTTATCAGATGTAATCATGGCGAGGGGATACGTTAAGGTATGATTTATACTTACCGACCGGTGTTCATCCACATCACGACACATTCCCGTATCAAGGTATGCACGAGTGTTCATCTTACCGGTGAGTATACCGATTATCATCTGTTTGACCGTATAAATTGTGAGATACTCACTTATTTTGATTTGAAAACAAGTCCTATGTGATATAATCACTTATTGATGAGGAACTTGATTTTCGTATGCATGAGGGCACAGGTGCAAGTCCGTGAACAGGTCAGTACTTTCGTACAGCAGAGAGACGAACTTGACACCCGGATAAATGTGATATATTATCACTTATTTGAAATGGACATGTGATTGTTTATCACTTATTGAGGTCGAATGCAGTATGCAATATGTACACGTATGTATAGTATCATGGAAGATCTAGACTTGCGTCCCCGTTATTTTTCGGTAAAAGATACAACCATGATACCCAGATGATAAGCAGCATAAAGACCGAATATCTCAGAACCTCGGCAATCTATCAAACGAAATTTCGGTACTAAGACCATATGCCAATGAATGGTTCCCACCTGGTCTTCAGTCGATTAAGATTTATATCACCCTGCACACTTTAAAATGATTGTGAGCCTACCGATACATCTTATATAGAGCTGCTTATCGTTTTTCATTTAAGGTTTAAAGAGGTTTGGATAGACCACTGATGTACTATCATTTTCTCTTTTGCTCGCCAGGAAACTCATTTTTGTTTTTCTATTGTTTTTGTGTTTTTGAATTTTTCGATGTTTTTGGATTTTCCGATTTTTGGATTTACTCCCCCTAAAATCAACAAACTAAGATAAATTTAAAAACACAAAGGTATTTACAAAAATGATTTTCCGATGTTGGTTTTACTCTTGCTTGACCTTAATGCCGTTTACCAATAATAAAAAGTCAAATCTTGATTTGTCAAAAGCTTTGGTAAATAAGTCGGCACGTTGGTCATCGGTGTGGACCTTAACAACATCGATTAGCCTTTTCTCAAAGCAATCACGTATGAAGTGATATTTGATTTCGATGTGTTTGGTCTTTGAATGCTGCACAGGATTTCTAGTGATATCTAAAGCAGCAGAATTATCAACGTAAATAGGAGTAGTTAGGAATTCAAAACCGTAGTCCCGCATTTGTTGTTGAATCCAAAGAACTTGGGAGCAACAACTTGAGGCAGCAATGTATTCAGCTTCGCATGTTGATGTAGCTACACACGTCTGCTTCTTGCACTGCCATGTAACTAGGCGATTTCCTAAAAACTGACATCCAGCCGTTGTGGATTTACCGTCGATTTTGCATCCGCCAAAATCAGAATCACTGAAAGCTACCAATTCAAAGTTATTATCCCTAGGGTACCACAGACCAGTGTCAGGGTACGCCTTCAAATAACGAAAAATCCTTTTAACAGCAGCAAGATGTGAGGCCTTCGGGTTAACTTGATATCTAGCAAGCAGGCACGTTGGGTACATTATGTCTGGCCTTGATGCTGTGAGATACATGAGAGATCCGATCATGGCGCGATAGATAGAAGGGCTAACAGCTTCTCCCTTCAAGTCTGGAGTAATTCCGTGATTAGTTGGCAATGGGGTACCAATGGGCGTTGCATCAGACATCTGGAACCGGCTCAAGATGTCACCAACATATTTAGTCTGATGGATGAATATCCCAGACTCCGTTTGTTGTACTTGTAGGCCCAAGAAGAAGGTCATTTCCCCCATAGCACTCATCTCGAATTTATCCTGCATAATGCGCTCGAATTCCCTACACAAGACATCATTAGTAGAACCAAAAATAATGTCATCAACGTATACCTGTACCAGAAGAAGATCTCCATCTTGTTCTTTGATGAAGAGAGTACAGTCGATAAGACCTCTACGAAAACCGTTCTCCAGCAGATAGTGAGATAAGGTTGCATACCAAGCTCGTGGTGCTTGATGAAGACCATAAAGAGCTTTGTTGAGCAACCAAACCCGATCGGGATGGATAGGATCTTCAAAACCTGGAGGCTGTTCGACGTACACCTCTTCTTCAACCACACCATGTAAAAATGCACTTTTCACGTCCATCTGATAAACCTTGAATCCTTTGAAGGACGCATAGGCTAGAAAGATTCGAATTGCTTCGAGACGTGCCACTGGTGCATAGACTTCGTTGTAGTCGATCCCTTCAATCTGACGAAAACCCTGAACGACTAAACGAGCTTTGTTTCGGATAACAACTCCGCGGTCATCCTTTTTGCATTTGAAAACCCAACGGGTACCAATCTTCTTGTATCCAGCAGGTTTTTCTACTAATTTCCAGACACCCAGCTTCTGGAATTGTTGCAGTTCTTCCTGCATTGCTTCAACCCAAGCATTATCTTTCAAGGCTTCTTTCCACGTTCTTGGTTCTTCTTGTGAGACATAACACGCGAAGGACCAGTCGTTTTGTTGCCCGGATTCTCGAATAGCTGCATACAAGCCTGCATTGTTGTTGTTTCGCAACATGTTTCTTGTTTGTACGCCACTTTGCACATTTCCAATGATGTTTTGTTGAGGATGGGTATTATGAATCCTTGTTTCTGGATTGTCTGGAACTGGAACATTTATACCCAGGTTGTTAAGATTAAGATCAACAACCAATTCAAGACCCGGAATTGACGAAGAGGATGATGCAGTAGTCTCAGCTGTTCTATGTGTTTCCACTGGAGGAGTACCCTCTGAAGTACCATGAACTGCTGTTGTAGGAGCTTCTTGATCTGCATCTAGAAATTCATCATCCTCTGAAGATTCGTTCAATTCGTTTGCATCATGAAAATCCTCATTGTTGAGAGTATTATTGTTCACCGAAGAAGATGGTTCTTGATTCACAAGAATTGGACGAACCACCGGTGAAACTGTTGCATTGTCACTCTCGAAAAACATCCTAGCCGCAGCATTTTCTTCAGCGGCTTCAACATTGATCGAATTGAAAAAGTCATCGTACTCAAACATCCAAGGTTGACCCGGATTTTTGACTGGCAAGGTGTGCCTTTGTACTCTGACCTCAGACCATTCCTCGACCCTTTTAGTCTCTAGATTCCAGACTCGTAAGTTAGGGGTGGCATACCCAAGAAAGTATCCATCAATTGCTCTTGCCCCAAACTTTCCATTAGGATCGATGATTGTGCATGGAGCTCCAAACGGTTCGAGATAAGACAAATCTGGTTTCCGTTTTTGAAGAAGCTCAAAGCAGGTCTTGTTGTGTCTTTTGACTGTAAGGACTCTGTTCAATGTGTAACATGCAGAGGCCACGGCTTCAGTCCAGAATGGAATGGGTAACTGTGACTCTACCAACATTGTCCTAGCAGTCTCGATCAATGTGCGGTTCTTACGTTCAGCGACACCATTCTGTTGAGGAGTATAAGCTGCACTAAACTCATGAAGAATACCTTTTGAAGTGCAGAACTCCATCATGGAATGATTCTTAAATTCAGTACCATTGTCGCTACGTATCCGCCTAACCTTCAACTTATACAAATTCTCAATCTGAATGATCAAGTTTTTGATAATGCCAAAGGTTTCACTCTTGTGTGCCATGAACGCAACCCAAGAAAATCTTGAATAATCATCAGTAACCACGAGGCAGTATTGATCACCCCGAATACTCTTGTGCTTGACAGGACCGAACAAATCCATGTGCAAACGTTCAAGAGGAACTGCCACTGTGTTGATCTTCTTTGTAGGGTGCTTCTTCTTTGTTTGCTTTCCTTTCTGGCACGAAACACAGATGTCTTGAAGATGGAAATTTTTGAGGGGAACACCATTCACCAATTCATTTGAAACCAAATGATTCATTTTGCGTAAGTGAATGTGACCCATTCGTCTGTGCCAAGAGATAGTGTCTTTTTCTGTGGCTTTGGAAACGAAACAAGTTGCTTGTGCAGACGTAGTAATAGCCTGGCTCATGTCAAGGACGTACAAATCATTTATCCTTGGAGCCGACAAGAGAATCCATTCTTTTGGAATTTTGAAGCCGGGTTTCAGCACATAACATCCATTAGCATCAAAGTGGACTGAAAATTTCTTGTCACAAATTTGAGAAACACTAAGAAGATTGTGATCAAGTTGTTGCACAAAATTGATCTTGTCAAAGCTGACAATCCCGTTAGATATCATTCCTTCACCCGTTATGTATCCACCTTTATCTCCAGCAAAAGCAACATAACCTCCTCTAATAGATTTAACGTCGTAGAGAAGCTTCATGTCGCCTGTCATGTGCCTGGATGCCCCACTATCAACAATCCAATGACTACTGATAGTTCCTCCTGAAGCACCCTGCACATGAACTCAAATGAATTAGTTGGAGATGGGGACCCAAGCCATTGTGGTCTTGGGTCTTCCATTTTCATCAATGACAATAACTTCTTGTCTTTGATGGTTGGTGAATTGTGATGGTCCCCCTGATTCAACAACCGTTTTTGGTTTCCAAGTCTGTTTGGTTTCACCAGTGTTTTTCTTTAAAATTTTAACTTCTTGATGATTTGAAGTTTTAGAATTTTCTGGTTTTACAACAACAGATTGTTTATGAACCACATCGGTTTTAATCGCTTTTTCAATTTTCTTGACCTGTTGCCGTTTCTGTTTCTTTTCCCTTTCTTTTACAAGTCGGGGATCTTGTTTTGTGGAAACAGATGGCTTACGGTCAGTCTTACCACGGGGATCATCAACCTTTCCTTTCTGCTTATGAAGATATGGGCAGTTTCTAATAATGTGCCCAATGGTTCCACACTCAAAACATGATCTTCGTTCTACAAACCCCGAAGAATCATGTGATCGTCTAGCCGATGATGTTGAACTTTGTGAACCCGAGGTACTAGGTTTTGAACTACTTGGTTCATTTCTTTTCTCGACAATAGCTTTCTTGACAAAATCTAAGTTAGATTGATTTTCAAACTTTTCAATTTTGTCTGTTCCCGTCGATTTCACAAAGTTAACATTCTTCTTCTTCTTTTGATTCGGCTTCTTTTGCACTGGAGCCGGTACTTTACCTTTGGGTTTGGTGTGATTTTGCTGAGTTGGCACTGTTGGCAATTTCTTGTTGCCAAATTGCTTTCGAACTTCAGCCTTTGGGATTGGAGGACACTGTGTGACTGTAACTTTAGGTCCTGCCTTTCCCAAGAACTTACTTGTCGAATTCTCAAAGACTTTGCAGATTAAGGATTGATTAACATTCTTAATGGGAAAATCTTTGTCTGAGTAAATTTTATCATCACCAACTAGAGTGTACAGCAAATTCACACTCTCCGGCTCTCCTGCAGATGAGGACTCAGTTGCAACAGTCTTAGCGGGTTTGACAGGGGGATCACATAGAATGTGATTCTCAAGAGGTATGTCCTCATTTTTGACTACCGCATCAGACTTTGCTGGGACAGTATCATCAGATTCATCATCAGACGAATCAGCATCCTCAATCACAACTGGAGGATCTTGATTCTGTTCAGCACTCACAAATGTATCTGCTGACACATCTGAATCTGAGGATACTTCCTTTTGGTATCCGAGTCCTGCAGCAAACTCCTTAACATCTAGAGGCACAGTAGGTTCAAAGAAAACCCTGTCCTCTTCATCAGGCATGGCATCATAATTATGTCTCACTGGTGGTGGACACTTCTTGTAGCCAATGCATGTGACATCTCTCTTTTCCTTCTGAACGTCAATGATGTGATCTAACACATAGCTAGAACTCAAATAACTGTCTAGCTTGAGTTGGATCGCATCACTTTCGGTTTTCACACAAGCCATCTCTTTTTGCATACTCTCAAGGCGAGATATATACAAATTAATATCAGTTTGTTTTCTTGAAACCATTTTAGTCAGTTCAGTTTTATCCTTCTTTAATGTTTCAATTACTGACTTAAATTCTTTTTCATGGTTTTCATAAAACATGTTGGCTTCTGTGCATTTAGAGAGATCCACAGTCAACTTCTGATTGTGGAGAAAGGTCACATCATATTTTTCTTGCAAAGCGTCATGCTTACTTTGCAAGTCACTCAAATTCTCATTCACAGTAGTATGTTTGTCTTGCAAGTCAAACAAACTAGCTTGTAAAGCATCATGTTTGCCTTGCAACTCAGACATACTTTTCTCAAGATCAGCACATCTAGCATGCAACCTAGCACATTCATCACAATTAACAGCAGTGGGTTCATCGACACATACCTGACTTGATGAACCGTCGACATTAGCCATAAAGGCTGAATGGAGAGAAGACGAAGAGTAAGCAGCTTGATCCACCAGAATAGATCTTCTTTGAGTTTCTGCTACAGCTTCCCCCAAGAGTTCATCAATGTCAATATCATCCGAAACATTAGATGTCTCACCCACATGATCATCACCAGAGTTGGATGATTCTTCATCAACACTCCTGCTGTATCCAGAGGAGTCTTCATCTTCAGACGATTCATCACCACTGGCAGAAGATTCTCCACCATTGGTGTGAACCAGCTCCTTCACAATCTGAGCAAAACATGCTGTTCCATCAGGAGCATCACCACCCAACTGGATTGACCAGTCACAACCTTCATCCACCTGAACTGCAAGTGCTCGGTTGGTTTGGTTGTTGACAGGCACCAATGTACGATCATTGTTTCTGTTCTGCTGGTTGCCTTGGTTCCTGAAGGGGTTTTGATTCCCGTGCTGGGCTGGCTTTGTACATTCCCGTTTAAAGTGGCCCCGTTCACCACAGTTGAAGCACTTAACAGCTTGCTTATCGAACCCATACTTGGTGTCTCGCTTACTTTCCAAGCTGGTTCTTCCAGTACTTTCCATCCAATCCTTTGCTCTTCTCACAGCACTCGCAAAGGCCCACTTGATGTCCATCAAGTCCATCTCCTCCTTATCAATCTGCCTGTAATCTTCTTGTGTCAGATTAATGTTTCCAATCTGACCTTCTATCAACCCACAGTACGCGCTCACTACAGTGTTAAGCAGCTCCATGTGTTCCTTAGCTACTTCTACACTGATTTTAGAAAAGCTTGACGTGTCGAGCTGCACTGTACTTGACTTTGATTGTTGACCTGCAGCAGATGATGTTCCTCCATAACACGCATATTGTGGTTGTTGAGCAGGAGGAGGAGGAGGTGGTTGTACTGGATTTCCATACAGATCTGTGGTTGGAGGCGGCTTTACAGGAACTTGCACTGGATTGCCGTACATATCCGTGCTTGTGACAAACGCCGTTTGAAGTGGAGCATGTGAACCGGCTTTTGCAGATGAAGTAGTGGAGGTGCCATAATACATCTCTGGATTCTGTGGCACTGCAACTCTCTTTGCCTTCAACGTTTCTTCCTGATCCTTGTTCTCCAGAAGCTGCACGAAATCGTTGATATTGGTAGTTCTCAACGTTCCGTTATACTTCAAGATTTCCAGGAAGTTATTCCATTGAGGAGGCAATGCATCAGCAAATTTCTTTACCACCTCTGTTGGAGTCGTTGTGACTTCAAAGTTGGTCAGCTCAGTAAGCAGGTGATAGAAACGGCTTGTCATATCTCCCAAGGACTCCTTATCCATACATGTGAAGCCATCAAATTCTTTCTTCAGTAGATCTCGTCGTAGTTGACGTGTGGCTTCATTACCTACTCCTCTTGTCTTCAATGCATCCCACAACTTCTTCGTAGTCTTGAAACTGACGAACTGATGATAAATATCCTTGCTCAGTGCTTGAGTGAGGATAGCGTATGCTTTCTTTTCTAAGTCATACGTCTTCTTTTGTTCATCAGGAAGATCGGCAAATGTAGCTGTCGAAGAAGCAGCAACCTCGATAGTTTGATCGAATTCCGTAATGAACCGTAACCACAACTCTGTATTTTGACCAAGAATGTATGTATGGAAACGATCAACCCATCCTGGATATTCATGAAGATGCATCAACTTTGGAGGCCTGTTCAAACTTCCGGTTTCACTTTCGCTTAGAAGAAGACTTTGAATACTCGGAGTTTGATTTGAAACAAACGCCCATTGACCAGCTGGAGTGGCATTTGTTTGTGAGGATGTAGATACCGGAGATTCGGCCCATGATGGAGATTGACTAGTATTCATGTATTTTCCACTGTCTGGAGCCGGACTTCCCCACCAACTCGGATTCATGATAAATGAGCAAAATAAATGCTAAGTAAGAATGATCCGAAAGATACACAGCCGAAGGATTCTGGTCGAAAGATCTGAAATCACAGAAAATTGTTAACAATAAACAGATCACAATCGAAAGATCGATTTATTGTTCGAAGGATCAACAGTATTCGAAAGATTACTGTTGACTCTCGAACAATGACTTCGAAGGATTCAAGAGCTCGAAGGATTCCTTTTTGAAAGATCCTTATCTTTCGAGTTAACTCTTTATCTTTCGAATAACAGATCTCGAAAGATTCACCAATACGAAGGATCCTAATCTTTCGGACACTAATCTTTCGAAAAGATTCCTCTGTCGAAGGATATGTTTCAGACTTCGAAGGATGGGTCGAAGGATATAAATCTTTCGAGCCCTCCTTGATCGAAAGATATCGAAGGATGATCTTTCGATGTCGAAAGATATCTTTCGAGAGCTCTGACACAATCTGATCTGATGTGAAAGGTTGGTGAAAAGGTGACAGGGGTTGGTGAAGTTGCTTTCGGCAGAAAGGATGTTTCTGCACAACTTTCCACCAAACTTTTTGACTTTCAAAAATTATACCCAAAAAGGCAAAACCTTATCCTCAAGTTCAGTCACCGGAAACACACCGGAATACCACCGGAAAACACAAGGTTTTCTAAAAACCAATTTTTATGTTACCCAACCCAACCTGACCACTCCCGGTTAGTTTAGACACGTTTTTACTCAAAGAAAATGCAAGAAACTTAGTAAAAACAGGTGCAAAACCAAGTGTTTCAACACACCAAAACTTGTAAAAACCCGGTTTTAAACAAGGTTAAGAGCCTTAGCTCTGATACCACTTGTAGGTCCCTGTTTCGCGGAGGATTACGAACCTAAACCTTGTTATACAAACCTACTAGCGAGTGCGGAATCCAAGCTAGCAAGCAAACCGAGTTAGTAGCAAGTAGAGAAACAAACACACAAAGATTCACCGATTAACACTAGTCGTATTAATGCAAATGAAGGTTCGGTTACAAGCTCAATGTTTACAGAAGTGTTCTATAAACTCTCTAAGTGTGTGTGTGAGTTCTGGGCAGAATGCTCTCTAAGCTTCTATCTCTCGGGTGTGTGAAAATGGAAGAACTCTCTAACACTCAACACATGCATGGGTATATATACCCAGCTCAGCAGGTCTGCTCGAAGGATTCGACAGATGGTCCGAAGGATCATCTGTCGACCACATGTTACACGAAAGATCAGCATGGACCTCGAAGGATCATCCTTCGAGGTCTAATGGTCGAACCATGGTCGAACCATATCTTTCGATCACCTCGAAGGATCAGGTGTATCCTTCGAGGCTATCCTTCGATCAGAACATCTTTCAACTGTTGTCCAAGTCAAACCGGTTGACTTGGTCACTTACAATACCAAATCAGTGCTGTTTATATCAGACGATACAGTACAAAGTACGAACAAGTGTACAACACAAGTTTAAAACTTACAAATATAGACTAACCCCGATTCACAGTTAGGAAAGTTGCACACGACTTGTTAGGAAGCGCCTTTAAGGATTCACATATATCACTAACAATTGAACTCTATGAGTCCATATTTCTAAAAAAAATTTATTGATTTAAATCTATAGTTAAATCGAACGAAATCAAATTCATAAAAACACTTAGTTTCGCCTAAACTCACATATAAAAAATTAAAGTTGAGCTTGTATAACATTATTGAATATACTTGAAGGCCTGCGTACATATCTTTAGGTTGCAATTTTACTTGTTCAGGGCTTAACTTGCCACACCACCGATATAGGGTTGGGGATGGGGGTAACAGAATAAAAGATCCTCGGAGTCATAGAGTCAAACGAAAGTCCGCCATAGTTGCCCAATATAGGTTGCCACAACCCCATAACTATGGGTAAAGATTATGGGCTGTGAAATGCTTGCACGGATGGCTTTCGGTAGACAGTTTAACTTATCTTGCTGTTTTTACCAGCGTGTTTTGTAATCAAAACAGATGTGAGACAGTATTTGGTCTCTAATCTATGCTGGAAGATGATTCCGTTTCGCAAATTCTGAAGCCGTAGTGACTTCACCTGTAGTTTGGCCATAAACCCTTCCTTCTCTTCTTCTAACTCCCTAATCAAAGCTTTCACACAAATAAGTTCTCTATCATATGTAAAGGAACGATTTAAGATATTAAACATAAAAAACAATACTATCTATATTTTTATATTTTTGTATTTTATTTTAAGAATATCATAGTAGTATTTTTATTCATACCCATGCCAGCAATCCTAATCTTAAATTCTTGAGCAGCTTATTTCTTTGAAAGGCCTTGCCCTAAAATTTATAAATTTATAAGAGAGAATTATTAAAATCATTTATATCATAGAATCATGGGAAATTAGTATGTTAGTAAGAGCAGCAACATCACTTTTTTTTTTTTTTTTTTGCACTCTACATAACGTATCCCCTTCCTTTATGTTAGTATAAAGTTGTAGTAACTATTGAAAGTTGTTGGTATTATTGTATTAAAACTATAGAAAGTTTTTTTGATTTACTTATTTTCTAATATCTTTTTACTTAAATTGAAAGTTGCTGGTATTATTGTATTGAAACTATAGAAAGTTTTTTCTGTTTACTTATTTTCTTATATCTTTTTACTTAAATGCATTATCCACTCTAAAGCAAGTAACTGAATCTGAACTTGGACTTTTTGTATTAATGAAACATTTACTCACCTAAAAAATATAAATAAATTAGAACTATACAACGTCATTTATTAGAATATCCATGAAAAAATTACATTTTATAAAATTGAGTAACGTTTTCACACCTTTACAATTCCTAATCAGCCAAGTTACATTGCACAACCAAGTCTCTTTTTAAGTTATTGAGCTTCATTGTCATGGTACATAAGGTGACCAAGATTTAAAGAGAACAAAAAAGATAATCAAAAAATGGATTTACCCACTCGGATTTTATAGTAGGGATGAGCATTTGGTACCAGTACCGAATTTTCGTACCGATTTTTGGGTACCGAATCGTCCTTCAAGTAAAATGATGATTATCAAAACATTATCATGGTAACGCCTTCTGTCTTGTTGTGGTATTTCTAACAGCTCATGAAAATCCATGCCTACAAAAATAACAAATTTCATATCATAACCCTCTCGATTATTTCTAACAAATAAATTATTTCCAGCCAAGTGGAAGAAAACATCTGTAGACCTTAGTAGCCACGCGAATTCCATACTGAGCTCTTTCCAAATCATCGAGATAACTACTGGCTTCCTTAGGACCACTCATGATGTCAACTGCCTTCTTAACCTTGGCATATACAGGAAGTGGAATTTCTTCTATGTATATATGTATGTATGTATAAAGAGAATTTATATTATTAGTTAATTATCATTTATCAATTCAATTGTATCCATCAATGCGTACCAGATGGTGTAAGGCGCATCTTGGCGAACCTCTCCTCCGGCCGAAGGCAAGGCAAATTAAGGATTAAACTCCGTTTCTAATTCATTATTAATTAATTAATTTAAAAAAATTCTGGATATTCAAAAAGCATGGCTTACATGATGATCCTGAGATGTGTTGGTGCACTTGTGTCTGTACTTTGTCTGTATTCGGTCTGTATGAAAACGATGTCCTAAGTCAGTCTGTAAGTTGACCAAGTCGACTATCCTCCTAGTTTGACTTGGACAACATGAGGTTGTCTGGATCGAAGGATAGCCTCGAAGGATACAACTGATCCTTCGAGGTGCTCGAAAGATATGGTTCGACCATGGTTCGACCATTAGACCTCGAAGGATGATCCTTCGAGGTCCATGCTGATCATTCGAGCTTGTTGTCATCGAAAGATGATCCTTCGGATCATCTATCGATCCTTCGACCAAGACCTGCTGTGTATGGGTATAAATACCCATGCAGTGTGTTATGTTTCGGTAGACAGACAGACAGATAGATGCACACATAGAGAGCTAGAGAGCATTCTGCTGAAAACACACACACACACTTGAGAGTTTACATCTTTGGTTTTGTAAACATTGTGCTTGTAACCGTAAACCTTCATACGTATTAATACAGTGGTGTTAATCGGTGAAATCTTGTGTTCTTGTGTTTGTTCTTGCTTCATCCCGGTTTGCCTACTAGCTTGGATTCCGCACTCGCTAGTGGGTTAGTATAACAAGGTTTAGGTTTGTTCTCGATCCTCCGAGAAAAAGGGACCTACAAGTGGTATCAGAGCCTCGCTCTTTACCTTGTTTAAAACCGGTTTGTTCAAGTTCTTGGTGTGTTTGAACACTTGGTTTAGCACCCGTTTTTGGTGGTTTTCTTGCTTGTTTAAACTGAAAAACGGATACTAAACCTATCGGGAGTGTTCGGGGTCGGTTTGGGTAACATAAAAATTTGTTTTGTGAAACTTTGATTTTTCCGGCCATTCTTCCGGTTTGTCTCCGGTGACTGCACTTGGGGATAAGGTTGCCATTTTTGGTAATATTTTTGAAAGTCAAAAAGGTTGGTGAAAAGGTGTGTCTGAACATACCTTTCTGCCGAAAGTTGGTACACCAACCTGTCACTTTTCTCACCAACCCATCAGTACTTTCGGCAGTGTGTCAGAGCACTCGAAAGATATCCTTCGACATCGAAAGATATCCTTCGACATCTTTCGATCAAAGGCAGCTCGAAAGATAAGCATCCTTCGAGTAGTCTTTCGAAGTCTAAGGGTTATCCTTCGTAGTTGGAATCTTTTCGAAAGTTGGTTGTCCGAAAGATAAGGATACATCTCGAAAGATAAGGATCTTTCATTGTGAATCTTTCGAGATCAGTGTTCGAAAGATATAGATCTTTCGAACTGTGAATCTTTCGTGATAATCAGTCGAAAGATAAGGATCTTTCATTGAGAATCTTTCGAAGACTTTGCTCGAAACTCAACAGTAATCTTTCGATCACTGTTGATCCTTCGAACAAGTCTTGATCTTTCGATCAGATTGTCTCTTTCAATTGTTATCTGTTTGTTGTTAACAGTTTGTGGTGTGTAGGTTATTTGTTAATCTTTGATCAAAATGAGTTGCACAAGTCCTTGGGATTGGAGTACGGATCCACAACCAGATCTGAAACAGATGTCGATGGCTGAATATATGACGAGTGCCATTCCTAAACAACAACAATCAATAAGTTCATGCCAATGGGCTTTGGTATCCAATCAAAGTCAAAGTCTTCAGAATCTTCTGATTAGTGAGAGTGAAACAGGCAGTAACAATCGTCCACCAAAGCTGAACCACATGAACGATTTTCCGTCATGGAAAGGCCGCTTTCATACATATGTTCAAGGACAAAGCACCGACCTTTGGATGTGTTTTGTTAATGCATTCAATGAAAGTCTTGAAAGTAGAGCATCCACTTCAGAAGGTTACGCCAACATGCTTGAAAATGACAAGAAGGCTTATGAGTTGGAGAAAAAGGCCTATGCAATACTTACTCAAGCACTCAACAAAGACATCTACCATCAGTTTTCATATTGCAAGACCACGAAAGCATTGTGGGATGCCTTAGTTGCTAGAGGAGAAGGCAATGCAGCTGCTCGAAAGTCTAGGCATGATTTGTTGAAGAAAGAATTTGAATCTTTCCAGTTTTTGGAAAACGAGACTCTGAATGATATGACCACACGTTTCTATCATTTGATTAGTGAAATGTGTGCTTATGGGGTGGCAGCTACTCAACAAGATATGGTGAATAGGTTTGCTGATGCCCTACCCCCAAAATGGAGTTCGTTTATTGAGTTGTTGAAGCATACTAAAGCTCTAGATGAGATTAACATCTATGAGTTCATTCAGAAGCTGGAACATAAAAATGATGAAGAAATTAGGAAAGCAAGGCGCGCTCCAGCTCCTCAGAATACAGAAATGTATTTGCCTGGTTTTGGTCCGTCAGCTAGTTCTAGTTCTGTTCAGCAACCGAAGCTTCAAACTGCTTTTGTGTCCAATACGAGTTCCTTTCCATTTCCTCAATCAACAGCTGCTCCCCCACAACCTCAATTCGATCCGAGGTCCTATATTCCTGTTCCAACACAGCCACAGCCACAACCTCAACAACAACAACAGCAAGCTCACTATACAAGCAATCCTCAACCACAACCCCAAAGTCATCACACAATCCGAGTCGACAACTCAAATCTTTCACACCTTAGCATTGAAGTTGCTAAGGAACATATGGAAATTATCAACACCATGGTCAGTGCTTACTGTGGTTTGGTAGCTGGTCAGCTTGGTAACATCAACATGACCAATGAAGATTATGATCAGATCGACAAGGAAGAAATGGAGTTGATGGATATTAAATGGGCTTTTGCTAGTGCGGTTAGAAGGGCAAAAGATTTCATGGCACGAACTGGAAGAACTTCGTTGGAAGGAAAGAAAAACACGAAGTATGGGTTTGATATTAATGCCGTCACGTGCTTTAATTGTGGGGAGAAAGGGCACTTTAAACGTGAGTGCACTCGACCAACAAAACACGGCAATCACAACCCTTTCAGAAACCAGACGAATGTGAATGCCCAACAAGAAAACCGTGAACGGAGGATGGTGGCAGTGAATAACAATCAGGGACAGCCTGGAGCTACCAATCACAATCGGGCTTTGGCTGTTCAAGCTGATGAAGGATGTGACTGGTCAGTTCAGTTTGGTGAAGGTGATCAGGGAAGCGGAGCTGCATTGTATGCTAAGGTCATCGAGCAGGTTCATAAAGAAGAATCTTCTGGGAGCGATGACAGTTCTGGGTATTCTGGCAGTTCGGATGAAGAAGGCTCTGTTTCTGGGGATAATCACTCAGAGCCTGAGCCTGATGTGAATGAAGAAGGAGATGATGATATACAGGAGCTACTGAATGAAGCTGATGAGCTTAAATGTCAGAAATCAATTCTGATCAGGAAGGCTGCTGCTACATCAACGGAAATGGAAAAGCTATTTTCTGAAGATGGAGCTTTTTCTTTTCAATCTGCCTTTATGGCAAACGGCTCAGCCTCTACTAGTCAGGTAACTTCTGAACCTTCTGCTCCTATTATCTGTAAATCATGTGCAGATATGAAGCTTGAATCAGAAAAGCTTCATAGTCATAATCAGAATTTGGTTATTGAACTGTCAAAATGCCAAGAGGCAAACATGGCTTTAACCCGGAATGAAAAAGAATTTAAATCTGTAATAGAAACATTAAAGAAAAATGTGTCCGAGGTTAACAAAGTAGTTTACCACAAACAAGTAAGTATAAACGAATACATTAATCTTGTGGAAGAAACTAAGAAGCAGTTAGCCATTGCCCAATGCAAGCATGATGCGATCAAACAGAAATTGGATAGTTATTCTAACTCCCGATTTGTGCTTGATCACATCATAGACGTTCAACAACTGAAAGGTAACGTGAAAGGTGTAGGGTATAAGGCATGTCCACCCCCCTTGATGGACAACTATACCAAGTTGCCCGATGAAGAAGAAATGCCTCGGTATGAACCCAGTGTGCCTTTGAACTTTGAGGAATTTTCTACTGGCCTAGGGTTCAAACCGGACAGTTCTTCAAACACAGCCCCTAAGGAACAAGAAACTTCACCATCCATGAAACAAAGTCCTCCAATTATCGAGGACTATGAGACATCGGATGATGAATCAGAAGTGGCTGTAAGTGATCAGGATAAATCACTTAGCAAGATGAAAGGAGTAGATATTCCACGAGAGAATCACATCCTTTGTGATCCTGATACTCCTGAGGCTTCGTCTGTTGAGAAACAAGTGATAGATCCTGTCAAGGTTGAAAAGAAGGCGGTGTCTACTGTTAAAAGCAGTAATGTGTTGTATACCTTGGTTGGAGATAGTAAAATCTATTCAGATCACGTTTTTCCAATCAAAAATGTAAATAAATCTTTGATTGATAAAGTCTTTGAAGACAATACAAACAAATTTTTGGGAAAAACTCTTCCAGGAATTGTGGTAACACAATGTGATCCAATTCCTAAATCTGAAATTAGAAAACAGTTTAGGAATCAGAAATCTCCAACCACTCTACAACCTAGTGCTTCTAAAGGTAAACAACCAATCAATCGAGCTCAAAAGCCTGAAACAAAAAGAGCTCGAGTTCAAAAGAAAGAAAAGGATGTCAAGTTTGTGTCATCCAAGGGTACTGATAAGATTGAAACTTTTGAAAACAAATCTAATACAGATTTTGTAAAACAAGTCACAATCTTAAAACGAAACAGTGATAACAATTACACTCAATACATAAACGGGTGTGATGAAAAGGCTAGTACCTCTGGGTCCACGACCTCGACATCTTGTGGTCAGTCAAGATCTCCTAAGCTTGTTGAAAGGAGAACTTGTTTCAAATGTGGAGAAATTGGGCACATTATCAGAAACTGCCCAAATGCTCCAAAGAAGAAATTGGTTGAAAAGGCTCCACCTGAAGCAGTTCACCCTCAACGTCGGTCAGTTTCACCTAAACAAGATAAACGAACTGTAAAAGAACAAGAAACTAAACAACGACGTAAGAACATAAAAACTGTTGAAAAAGCTTTAAAATCTGAAGTTAAAACAGTTCAAAAGGAACCAAGAGTGTCACAACCTGTAAAACCAGAATCTTCAAAAACTGGTAGGCAAAGACAAACTTGGTTACCTAAGTCAGGTGACAATTCAGGGGGAGCAGTTGTTCTTGAAAACCATCAAGAGATAGAGCTTACGTATCGTGATGCCAAGGGACGACCCAAGACCACTAAGGCTTGGGTCCCCATTCTCAACTGATGTGTTTATTTGACATGTGCAGGATGTTCTAGGAGGAACTATTAATAGTCATTGGATTGTTGATAGTGGAGCATCCAGGCACATGACTGGCGACTTACGGCTCCTGTATGACGTGAGAAATATCAGAGGAGGGTATGTTGCCTTTGCGGGTGATAAAGGTGGCTACATCACTGGAGAAGGAAGTATCTCCAATGGCATCGTGTGCTTTGACAAGATCAATTATGTGAAGCAAATTGATCACAATCTTCTCAGTGTGTCGCAAATCTGCGATAAAAAGTTCTCAGTGATTTTTGATGATGCTGGCTGTTATGTGCTGAAGCCTGGGTTCAAAATTCCACAAGAATGGATTCTCTTATCGGCTCCGAGAGTTAATGATCTTTATATTCTCGACATGAGCCAGGCGATTACAACATCTGCACAAGTTACTTGTTTTGTTTCAAAAGCCACAGAAAAGGAGTCTATATCTTGGCACAGAAGAATGGGACACATTCACTTGAGGAAGATGAACCATTTGGTGAAAAATAATCTTGTGAATGGTGTGCATGTAAGAAGTTTTCATTTACAAGATATCTGTGTCTCGTGCCAAAAGGGGAAGCAAACAAAGAAGTCTCACCCTTTGAAGAAAATCAACACTGTTAGCATGCCTCTCGAACGCCTTCATATGGACCTTTTTGGACCTATGAAGCACAAGACAACGTTTGGTGATGCTTATTGTTTAGTAGTTACTGATGACTACTCTAGATTTTCTTGGGTATCTTTTATGGCACACAAGAGTGAAACTCCTGGCATCCTCAAGGATCTTCTTACAATGTTGGAGAATCTCTATACGTTGAAAGTGAAAAGGATCCGAAGCGACAATGGAACTGAATTCAAGAATCAAGTTATGGATGAGTTTTGTACTTCTAAAGGCATTCTTCATGAGTACAGTTCTCGTTATACTCCACAACAAAATGGTGTCGCTGAGAGGAAGAATCGGACTATTATTGAAACTGCAAGAACAATGTTAGTAGAGTCGGAACTCCCTATTCAATTCTGGGGGGAGGCTGTATCGGCTGCTTGCTACACGTTGAACAGAGTTCTTACAGTTAAGAGACATGGCAAGACTTGTTTCGAACTCCTTCAGAGAAGGAAACCGGATCTTTCTTACCTTGAACCGTTTGGTGCTCCTTGTACTATGATTGAGCCGGATGGGAAGTTTGGTGCAAAAGCTATCGAGGGTTTCTTCCTTGGATATGCTACTCCGAATTTTCGTGTTTGGAATCTAGCCACTAAAAAGATTGAGCTATGGAGCGAAGTTAGGGTTCAAAGGTACACGAGTCCTGTTAGGGCTCCGGGTGATCCGTGGATGTTCGATTATGATGGGCTATTTGACTCCTTTAATCTGCCAACCTTTGACGAAGAATCAGCAGCGGCTCGAATGCTGTTGGAAAGTGACAACGCTGCTGTCTCGCCATTGGTTAGACCTATTGTTGTTGACCCTCAAGCTTCTACGTCAGTCAACAATATGGTTCAAAATGAGGTTTATGAAGATGCTGCTGATTATAATGACTCTTCTGAAGATGATGAATATCATGATGCAGCCGAAGGATCTTCAGCTCCAGCTGCTCCTGTTCAAGGTGCTTCTGTAGATACACCTCATACGCAGAATGTAGATACTGCTGAAGGAAATGCATCCACCTCTACTCACATTCCTGGTGTAGAGTTGGTTGTTGATCTAAATCTGAATAATTTGGGTATCAATGCTCGTGTGCCGGATAATCCTGAAATGAGGATTCACGATACCCATCCCCAGCAGAATATCATAGGAGATGTCCATCGCGGTGTGCAGACGCGTAATCAGCTGAGAAACAACCGGAATGCTGGTTTGTATTCAGCTATAAGAGAATCTGGTCAACAGAATGACTGGTCCTTCGCGTGTTACGTGTCACAAGAAGAACCAAAGTCGTGGAAAGACGCTTTGAAAGATAGTGCCTGGGTGGAAGCCATGCAGGAAGAATTACAGCAATTTCACAAGCTTGGTGTTTGGAAGCTTGTTGAAAAACCCGAGAACTACAAGAAGATTGGCACTCGATGGGTCTTCAAATGCAAGAAAGACGACCGTGGAGTGGTTATTCGAAACAAAGCTCGTTTAGTCGTTCAAGGTTTTCGTCAGATTGAAGGGATCGACTACAACGAAGTCTATGCACCAGTTGCACGTCTGGAAGCTATTCGGATCTTTCTGGCTTATGCCTCATTCAAAGGATTCAAGGTTTACCAGATGGACGTCAAAAGTGCATTTCTACATGGTGTGGTTGAAGAAGAGGTATATGTCGAACAGCCTCCAGGTTTTGAAGATCCTGTCCATCCTGATAGGGTTTGGTTGCTCAACAAAGCTCTGTATGGTCTTCATCAAGCGCCACGAGCTTGGTATGCAACCTTATCTACATATCTGCTGGAGAACGGTTTTCGAAGAGGTCTTATCGATTGTACTCTCTTCATCAAAGAACAAGATGGAGATCTTCTTCTGGTTCAGGTATATGTTGATGATATTATTTTTGGTTCTACTAATGATGTTTTGTGTAGGAATTTCGAGCGAATCATGCAGGATAAGTTCGAGATGAGTGCTATGGGGGAAATGAATTTCTTTTTGGGCCTACAAGTGCAACAAACGGAGTCTGGGATATTCATCCATCAGACTAAATATGTTGGAGACATCTTGAGCCGGTTCCAGATGTCCGATGCAACGCCCATTGGTACCCCATTGCCAACTAATCACGGAATAACTCCTGACCTGAAGGGTGAACCTGTTAGCCCTTCATACTATCGCGCGATGATCGGATCCCTTATGTACCTCACAGCATCAAGGCCAGATATAATGTACCCAACGTGCCTACTTGCCAGATATCAAGTTAATCCGAAGGCCTCACATCTTGCAGCTGTCAAAAGGATTTTTCGTTATTTGAAGGCTTACCCCGACACCGGTCTGTGGTATCCTAGGGATAATAACTTTGACTTGGTCGCATTCAGTGATTCTGATTTTGGCGGATGTAAAATCGACGGCAAATCCACAACGGCTGGATGTCAGTTTTTAGGAAATCGCCTAGTCACATGGCAGTGCAAGAAGCAGACATGTGTAGCTACATCAACATGCGAAGCTGAATACATTGCTGCCTCAAGTTGTTGCTCACAAGTTCTTTGGATCCAGCAACAATTGCGGGACTACGGTTTTGAATTCCTAACTACTCCTATATACGTTGATAATTCTGCTGCTTTAGATATCACTAGAAATCCTGTGCAGCATTCAAAGACCAAACACATCGAAATCAAATATCACTTCATACGTGATTGCTTTGAGAAAAGGCTAATCGATGTTGTTAAGGTCCACACCGATGACCAACGTGCCGACTTATTTACCAAAGCTTTTGACAAATCTAGATTTGACTTTTTATTATTGGTAAACGGCATTAAGGTCAAGCAAGAGTAAACCAACATCGGAAAATCATTTTTGTAAATATCTTTGTGTTTTTTTTTAAATTTATCTTAGTTTATTGATTTTAGGGGGAGTAAATCCAAAAATCAGAAAATACAAAAACATCGAAAAATTTCAAAAACCCAAAAACAATAGAAAAACAAAAATGAGTTTCCTGGCGAGCAAAAGAGAAAATGATAGTACATCAGTGGTCTATTCAAACCTCTTTAAACCTTAAATGTAAAACGATAAGCAGCTCTATATAAGATGTATCGGTAGGCTCACAATCATTTTAAAGTGTGCAGGGTGATATAAATCTTAATCGACTGAAGACCAGGTGGGAACCATTCATTGGCATATGGTCTTAGTACCGAAATTTCGTTTGATAGATTGCCGAGGTTCTGAGATATTCGGTCTTTATGCTGCTTATCATCTGGGTATCATGGTTGTATCTTTTACCGAAAAATAACGGGGACGCAAGTCTAGATCTTCCATGATACTATACATACGTGTACATATTGCATACTGCATTCGACCTCAATAAGTGATAAACAATCACATGTCCAATTCAAATAAGTGATAAAATATCACATTTATCCGGGTGTCAAGTTCGTCTCTCTGCTGTACGGAAGTACTGACCTGTTCACGGACTTGCACCTGTGCCCTCATGCATACGAAAATCAAGTTCCTCATCAATAAGTGATTATATCACAAAGGACTTATTTTCAATTCAAAATAAGTGAGTATCTCACAATTTATACGGTCAAACAGATGATAATCGGTATACTCACCGGTAAGATGAACTCTTGTGCATACCTTGATACGGGAATGTGTCGTGATGTGGATGAACACCGGTCGGTAAGTATAAATCATACCTTAACGTATCCCCTCGCCATGATTACATCTGATAAGTTGAGCTTAAGTGGACAACAATACCGATAATTGTTATAGGATGCTTATCTTAATATTAACTAACTGAACAACAAGAGTGTTTTGGCATGACCGTACACTGATATGATTCTCTTACCCTCGAAACTTGCAAAAAGAATGTTTGTATATATTTATTTATTTACTGCTTAACTTGTATTAATTTCTTTTAAACAGTTTCGTCGTTTGGTGCATATCAGCACGACATTAGCGGTGATGTCGTTTGATAACACTCAAAGGATTTTAAAATTGTTGTCTTTTAATTTCAAAAACACACCTAAAATCTGTGTTTTAATATAAACTTTATAAAAGCCAAAAAGATTTTCTTTCTATTTTATTTTCGATCGTACGATGTTGGAGCTCAAGTCTTCGTTGCCTGAAACCTGAACGAAAACCAAACTGACTAAATCTTCATAAACGGTCGAAACTTGCATGGTTTTTGAAAGTTAAAGACTAAAATTGACAAATTTTATTAAACTTTCAAACTGTCGGACGGTGTTTGATTGTAACATGGTCATTCGTGTGTCATTTGCTTATACTATGTTCCAAGCAGTTGTTCTCATTACGCGTTTAGATTTCTTGCATGTGCAGATTCTAAAAGCTAGGAGAACATGGTCGATGACAAGCTTTGGAATGAAGACACGACGAGAAGGCGCTCAAAAGATGAAGATGATCGAGTAGCCGCTGGCCTTCATCAACACCACAAGGATCTCACTTCATAAAGTTAAAGTATTTCACGAGCATAACTCAAGGGGGAGCTTATGTTAAGGGGGAGTTTGTCAACACACTTTCTACACGATACGGGTAGTTTGTTGATACACTCTCTGCTTTCAAGACGTGAAGACTTTGAAGATCCTCCGACATTGAAGACTTGAAAGGACATCAGAGTTTTGGTAACTCGAAGACCAAAGACCGTCGAAGTTCAAGACGAGTCTGCAACTATAGAAGATAAAGACAAAGCTACAGCCAAGGGGGAGTTTGTTGGTGCACTTGTGTCTGTACTTTGTCTGTATTCGGTCTGTATGAAAACGATGTCCTAAGTCAGTCTGTAAGTTGACCAAGTCGACTATCCTCCTAGTTTGACTTGGACAACATGAGGTTGTCTGGATCGAAGGATAGCCTCGAAGGATACAACTGATCCTTCGAGGTGCTCGAAAGATATGGTTCGACCATGGTTCGACCATTAGACCTCGAAGGATGATCCTTCGAGGTCCATGCTGATCATTCGAGCTTGTTGTCATCGAAAGATGATCCTTCGGATCATCTATCGATCCTTCGACCAAGACCTGCTGTGTATGGGTATAAATACCCATGCAGTGTGTTATGTTTCGGTAGACAGACAGACAGATAGATGCACACATAGAGAGCTAGAGAGCATTCTGCTGAAAACACACACACACACTTGAGAGTTTACATCTTTGGTTTTGTAAACATTGTGCTTGTAACCGTAAACCTTCATACGTATTAATACAGTGGTGTTAATCGGTGAAATCTTGTGTTCTTGTGTTTGTTCTTGCTTCATCCCGGTTTGCCTACTAGCTTGGATTCCGCACTCGCTAGTGGGTTAGTATAACAAGGTTTAGGTTTGTTCTCGATCCTCCGAGAAAAAGGGACCTACAAGATGGCTTCTTCTTATTACCATCTGATGGTAGTCCAAGAGGCATCTTGCCATACTTTTTAATGTTATCTCGATGCTGCACAACAAAACTCATCAATAACTTCATTAAGACATATTTTTATTGATGTTCTTACTCTCTGAGAAACATCCTCCGGCCTTCTCGGGTGCCTCATCGTCTTGTAAATAACACCGAATCAATCAATTACTTAGAAAAACAACCAACAAGCAGGTACATATAGATATACTGGACTGGTGTATGCAATTAAATTATCACTGAATTGATGATTTCATACCGTGATCAAGTGTAATCGCCAGATCAAACGTCCAAAGAGCGGATGATTAATGGTGCGAAACCCTAATTCTAATCGATCCAGCCAACTTCATTATGTGAAAAGTATGCACCTTTCTAGCAATGATCTAAAAATATCAAGAAATACTTACAAAAAATTCAATCTCGTAAAAATTGGGTTCATGTATCTGATTTGTAGCCACAAACCCTTAATTAGATGTTATGGATGTTGGAAACTAGAAATACCCATATTCTTCCTCAAAGGATTCATCTAACCGCTGAATATATAGAGCAACCTTTAGATTTAAAAGAGCAGCTAAAAAACGTCTTGACGGCCTGTAACCGTACCATTTTGTTCTTAAACTGTTAAAGATAACTGCAAAGAATCAATTAATAATGCTTTAATGGTTGTACAAACGGTATATGAAATGTGTATAAAAATCGATCAATAATTCAAAATTATAAACTCATGTAAGTTACGTAACAAAACACCATGCTAGATAAGTTGATTATTTTTAAGAAAACTGTTCCAAAAGATATAGTTTGACAAAACAAAAAGTAAAAATTGGGCATATAAATCATTACCTTAATGGGATCATTTTCACTCAATTTAATCATCACATGAGCATTGATGCTGAAACAAAAATAAAAAAGAAATCAATTTTATTCTCAAAAATCAAATACTGAATTCAACTAAATAAGAAAACTAATTATGCCTAATTGCAGCCGTTTCATATTTAGTCATATACTTGATTGTCTTCTGAGGCTACTCAACACCTTCATGTTACTGTGTATCATCGTTGTCACCTAACAATAAATCCGGAATGTCTTCTTTCTTGTTATCATCGTCAATCCCTTCCACAACACCTTCATGAGACAATCGTGCAAAATTAGTGCGTAAATTAATAAAATTCGTAAGAAATTGTTCAACTGAAGCCAAAAACGTGTTGCTTACATAGAGTTCAGGTTCCACTCACTCATCCTTGTATCTTTAAATTGAATTTTTCGTTTAGAGAAATCAAATCGAATCGCTTATAATTCCGCCAAATTACACTTGCCAACTGATGTCCATAAACAATCATCACCCATCAAAATCAAATCAAATAAAAAAATCTATGGGTTTAGCTTAAATCAGAAACATCTAAAAGCCTAAAAAATTGCTTGTATTGGCGAAGACGATAGAAGGAGTATTAGTAGAAGCAGGAGGGAAAATTGGAAGGATTTAGATTAACAACGTTGTGATTCTGAAACACACCAAGCCCCCTTTTGACTTCCTCATGGGACCATCGCTGCTCGTCGGCTCACCCGTTTTCTTGGCTAGAACCTTATTCATGTGAAAAGTACCCACCTTTCTAGTTTCTATGGCCTAAACGAAAGCATTAAAAATATAAGTTAATTTATAACTCATTCATGTGAAAAGTATGCACCTTTCTAGCAATGGTATAATACCTGTTGTCGGTTATTGAATGTGACTGGAAAACTACAAGACATGCATTGATTAAAAAACATAGTTTGTTGACATTTATGAACCTACACGCATAATGAATTTTTTCCCGTCCTTCCTTGTATAAATCTTGTCATAGCCTGTAATAAAGGAGCTAGCACTATCTTGGTCACTGCAAAAAGAAAAGGAAAATAGAATGATCATTAAACTTTTGAAAAATTAACATTATCCGAACAATATAAACTTATTATTGTGACAACCGGCACCAAACCGGTAATTTCCGTACACTTTAATTATTATTTAATGATTGCAATTATGTGCTTAAATGTCAACATTGTCTGATTACATACTATACTTGTGAATTCATGCACGTTGTATGCTACAAGAATTACTTTATGCATTAATGAACAGCGTTGCGTCAGAAATACTAGAAAACTCACCAGTAAGACACAATGTGTCAACAGAACTGCAGAAAGCAGTAAGACATTAGAATTAGGGCCTAGGTATAGGCCCAGCGACAAGTATACATTAAAACCCAAGAGAACATACAAGGGTTAACATATAGACATTCCGGAAGCTAAAATAAGCACTAAAAAGCACCCGAAACGCACTTTAAGTGCAGAATTTTATTAAATTCAGCTATAATCAGCATTATGACACTGAAATATTATGCAGAAATTATGATTTATCATCCAGAATATTTCCCTTAGTGTCCGGAATTGAAAGTGTTACAAAAGAGTACATAAAGGACACTAAACGGCGTAATTTAGCACTTTAACGAGCTGGTATCTAACCGAACAACCGGACATTACCCGGAACATCAAAATAATATTAGAAGCATTGTTTTTATTTTTTCTGCGATAGTTATGGTCCCCAAGTATCATAAAACCTCCTAAAATATCTTGTAACTAAGCCTTCCAACTAATACTTGATTTTTAACCTTAATGTAACTAGTTTAGTTACTACCTAGTCTATTACCCCCCCCCCCCACCCCAACCTATAATCGGCCAACATGGCCTTTACACATTTGATTTTATTTCATTTGTTTAATAGATCTTGTTCCCCCCCTAAGTGGCATGTTATACAAAGGTTAAAAGGTTAGAAAGGTTATAAGGAATACCCTTGAGATCATACTTCATTATCTAACACACACAACACACACTTCCTTCTCTCCCCCCTTCTTCTTGCAATCGGCCGAACCAAACACCCCCATCATCACCTTCATTCACCCACTTCTCATACATTCCAAGCTTGTATTAAGGTGCTAGAAGGTGCATAGTGAAGCTAGGAGCTTTCGAAAGTTCAAGAACCACTCTTATTTGCTTTGATCCACTTCATTTGTCCTCTTGATCATCTCTAGCCTTGTGCTAGTGGTAAGTGTAACAACTATTATTAAAATCCATAATTAGAATGATAATTAGTCAATAAGGAAACCCTAATTGAGAAACCCAAGTAGTTCCGCATAAACCCTAAAATTTTCGTAACAATCGGAATCAGGATCAGGGCCCCTAAAACTTAGGGGGGTTAAACCCTAGTAGATGTTTATCTTTCAAATTTGCTGTAAAAGTGAAAATAATTCGTTCAAATTACTCAGCAAAGCTACTGGACAACGAAACAACCTAAGCTAGAAACTAGACCCGTCGCGCCACGCGACGGGTGCACCTATTTCTTTCGCGTGGCGCGAGGGAGGGCAAAATCCAGGTATAAATAGGGGGCAGTGGCACTTGAATTCTGCTTGAAGTTCGACGTAAAAATTCGAATTATACACTGAGTTATAATAGAAATCGTTCACACACACACACTAATATCGAATCGCTGCCGCGGAACAGGGTAATCACTCAATCGCTATTACGATTCATTCTCCGAGATCAATATATCCAACGAATGTCTAAGTGCCGCCCACATTGGGCTATGCTTTGTCGTATGTCGGTAATCCGATAAATGAGTTGAAGCATTGTACTTTGTCGTTTGTCGATAATTCGATAAATGAGTTGAAGTACTATACTTTGTCGTTTGTCATTTTGATAAATGAGTTGAAGTATTGCACTTGGTCATTCATTGTGAGAATTTGATCTCGTAAGTTATCGTAACTGCTGTATTGATCACTAACCCTGTTTTGTGTGCATTATTGTTAAAATTAGGTTAACAGGGCTAAAATCCTATTCTATCCGTAATAAATCTGCAATGTGAGTTATTCTTCTTTTATAAACTCTTTTCTCACAGTTTGTGAGCTGTTAATTGTTAACAATACTCCAAATTATTTTCAGAATTATAACTTACAGTGATTAAGTTTATGTAATCACCAAATTACAGCCGGTATGTGGGGTATTGTGCACATTACTTGATAATCTTCACCATTGGGGCAGCCATTGGGTGATATGACCATAATCACAGACACCATTGGACGTATGGGCCAATGGGTCGAGTGGTAAAGTACTGTGGGTAGATTGGTTGATATCGGAAACATTGTAAAAGATCTTACCACTGTAAATTATAATAAATGTGTCATTTTCAGTAACCAGAATAATTCACTCAGTATTTCCCCGCTGACAAAATCTTTTTCAAACATGTTTCAGGTGACCTGCTGTAAATCAGGAAAAGTGCTGAGGAGCATTTCAAGCTTAAAATAGTGGCTCGATATAAAATAAATAAAGATGTTTTGAAATAAGAAATTTATCACTAAACCTATGTATTGTAAATTCTCGGGGTTTTATCCCGAATTGTGAAATACAAATAATCGGGAAAAGTTTTAGCTTTACAACGATCCTGATATTAAATTTCCGCTGCTAAACTCAATTAAACAAATATCACGGGGTTTCTGTCCCACGGCTCCGGAAACGGGTCAAACCGGGTCGGGGGCCGTGACAGAAACAAGGTGGTATCAGAGCCACTGAGTTAAGCTGATTAAGTATTTAAACAATACTTAATTTTCCTGATTACTATTATGTGATTATGTGTTTATATGCTTTTAACTGATTATTTGTTAGTTACAGTATGAGTAAGCAAAAGTTGCAAGATATCTATCTTAAATTAGATAGATCAATTAATGAAGAGGGAAGTTCGTCCAAAACTAAAATTTCAAAGCTCCCTACGATTCCTGAGGAAGGAATATTTGTGCGTAAAGCACAGTATGAGAATCCATTATCTCCTAGAAAAAGGAGTATGATTATTAAGAAAAGTAAGGAGCAAATCCGAGAAAAGAGGATTAAAAAGGAAACCCAGGATTTAATCAATAAATCACCTTGGGAAGATATGAAAAATGGGCAAATTTATATATGCTAGCTACCGTGGCAGAAAATGCAAATCTTTAAAGTACTCTAAATATAGTACTAGTATTTCTCAGTAAATAAATAAATAAAACTGAGTATGTGTTTCCTTGTATTTAGTGCAAATAGTGTGCAATAAAACTTCCATGTTATTTGTTAAACTTTGCTCCAAAGTTTTAACTTGATATTTTGTGCATTTTGCATATATGCTACACAGCATGAACGAGATATCTGAAGCTTTTCAGAACCTCAATCTGTACCCAGTGAATATAGAAGTTTCTCATGAAGTTACGGGATATATTGCTGATGTGGACCAAACTATAAAATCTCCTACTCCACCAGTAACCAAACCAAAAAGAAGGCCAAAGAAAAATTATGTGTGGGGAAGCCGTATACGTAAGAAAAAGTCAGTTACAAAACCTCCTAGAACTAGTAAACCTTTAGAAAAAGGAAAGGCGATTATAATTCAGGAAAACCCTAATCCGCAAGAACAGGAAACTGAAGCCAATGACGAATCTAGGCAAATGGAGGAACAGTTTGATCAGTATTCTCAAGAAATAGAAATAGAAATAGGGCAAGGTTCTAGACCAACTCAGGTAGAATTCGGAGAGAGCTCTAATCAAAATAAGAAAATTACCTTTCAGGATCAGATAGATATTTTACTGGAAAAATGTGAGACTATGCAACCTGCCAGTCCGCGTATTTTTACCTATCCTATCGAAAACCCAATCCCTATGAATTTTGCACCAACCATCACTGAACCAATAGTCCATGACCAACCTGTAGAAATGGAAGAATGGTGGACAAACGATTGGCAATTTCAAAATATTGTCAATAACGCCTACTCGTTTCTTCCACAGTTCGACCCAGAACCCCTACCTAATCCACCAATGAGCAATGAAAATCTGGCGGAACTTCGCCATTTCGGTGAGGAGTTGATGGATGCAGGAAATAGAATTAAGGAAATAGGGGGACAGATTGCCTGGAAGTATGACGAGAGGGAACTCCGTTTCTAAAATAACAAGTAGGAGGGTGGTAAAACTATCTTTGTATAATAGTAACAGTAAATAGTGAAATCAGTTGTAACATAATGAATAAAACCTTGTAAAATATCGGTGTGTATTGATGCATACTATACTGATATGAAATGGAATCGAGAACTCGATAATTTTGGCTTTATGTGCTTTAAGTGTTTGAATTATTGGTATAAATTGCTAATTGCTAATTACTTATAATAAATTATCATCAGATGGCAAATCACGATAACGAACCAGTAAATGAAGTTAATCAATCGGAGCAACATCCAGAAGATCAATATATGACCAAACAAGATATTGAAAATATGGTTGCCGAAGGCATAGCCAACACAATTCCAATGTTTGTTGCTGCTATGAAAAATCCAAACGATCCGCAACATATCGTTCCTAGTAAACATACTATCGAAGATAATTTCAGTAATAGTATAAACGGGGGCAATGATCATATAAATCATGACAATGAATCTCAGCACACGCCGCGCCCTAAGAAACGAAAGGCTGCAACACCTGGTTGCACTTTCAAAGAATTCCTTGCTTGTAAACCCGCTGAATTTGCAGGCAACGAAGGAGCAACTGCAACACTGCGATGGTTAGAGAAAACCGAAGCAGTAATTGCAATAAGTAAATGTGCTGAAGAAGATCAAGTCATGTATGCCTCAAATCTGTTTAAGGAAGGAGCACTAGAATGGTGGAACACAGTGCTGCAAGCAAAATGAAGACGAGTGGCTTATACTATGACTTGGGAAGAATTTAAGAATCTTGTTGAAAGAAAATTCTGTCCTGAGTATGAGAAGGAACAAATGGCAAATAAGTTCTTAAATCATCGAATGACCGAGGTAGATTGTCGTGGTTATACTTCGACATTCTTCGAATATGCGAGAGTGGTACCTAACTTGGCTTCGCCAGAACCGGTACTCATTTCTCGATATATTTGGGGATTAATTAGCGAAATTCGCAATATCGTTAAAGCTGCGAGACCTCACACTATTGACGATGCAGTAGAATTAGCAAATACCCTAACCGACGAATTGATCCGCACAAGAGATGAAGATAGGAAGAAAGAATTGGCTCAGAAAATTGCCCAAGGATTTAGGGTGGGTAATAGTAGTAACTTCAAGAAGAAAGGAACAAGACAATCTTCCATCCCGCCATTCTGCAGGAATTGCAAAAGGAAGCATTTTGGAAAATGCAATGCAATTTGTAACTTCTGCAAATCTGTGGGCCATAGTGAAGAAAACTGTAAGAAGAAAACTGTAACCTGCTTTCACTGTGGAGAAATCGGACATTACAAAACCGAATGTCCTAAATTGAACAAAATCACTGATAACAAAGGCAAACCCGTTGAAGGAACTGTTAAGAAGAATGCCAGAGCTTTCCAGCTAACTACTCAAGAAGCCGAGCTCATTCCGGATGTGATAGCCGGTACGTTTTTAGTTCACAACGTCTATGCAAAAGTATTATTTGACTCTGGTGCAAACCAAAGTTTTATAAATACTTCATTCTGTCAAGCCCTTAAGTTACCATTAACTACCGTTAGGCAGATTTTTACAGTTGAAACTGCAGATGGGAATTCTGTAGAAATTAATCAGGTTTTGCAAAAAGTAGAAATAGAACTTTCAGGTCATAAGTTTGTTGCAAACCTATTGCCTATGAAATTAGCTGAGTTTGATGTTGTGTTAGGAATGGATTGGTTAATAGCCAACCATGCTCAAATCATTTGTGATAGGAACTCTATAGAAATTCAAGCACCTAATGGACAGGTAATTAAGATTTCAGGAGATAAACCTCGGAAGCCATTAAAGTTCATATCAGTAATGAAAGTTGCTAATTATGAACGGAACCAAGGAATAGTATATATGATTTCTGTAATCATTTGTACTAAAGGTAAGGAACTCAAGGAAATCCCTGTAGTCTCAGAATACCCAAATGTATTCCCAGAAGATTTACCTGGGTTACCACCAGATAGAGAGGTAGAATTTAGGATTCATCTAATTCCAGGAACTACACCGATAGCCAAAGCACCTTATCGATTAGCTCCTACCGAAATGCTAGAATTAAAGAAACAATTAGATGAATTACTAAGCAAAGGATTTATACAACCTAGTTCATCCCCTTGGGGTGCACCAGTGTTGTTTGTGAAAAAGAAAGACGGATCAATGAGAATGTGTATTGATTATAGAGAATTGAATAAGGTTACAATCAAGAATCGATACCCATTACCTAGGATTGATGATCTTTTCGATCAATTACAAGGAGCTAGGTATTTTTCTAAGATAGACTTAAGGTCCGGATATCATCAATTGAAAGTTCAAGAGGAAGACATACCTAAAACTGCTTTTAGAACTAGGTATGGTCATTATGAGTTTACAGTCATGCCCTTCGGATTAACCAATGCCCCAGCTGCATTCATGGACATGATGAACCGAATTTGTAAACCATATTTGGATAAATTTGTAATCGTATTCATTGACGATATACTCATTTATTCCAAAAGTCAAGCCGAGCATTGTCAGCATTTGCATGCACTCTTAACTTTGTTAAGAAAAGAAAAATTGTATGCTAAATTCTCAAAGTGTGAATTTTGGTTACAAGAAGTGCAATTCTTAGGCCATATGGTGAATCATGAAGGTATTCACGTAGATCCTGCTAAGATCGAAGCAATTACCAACTGGAAGGTTCCACAAACTGCAATGGAAATCAGAAGTTTTATAGGTTTAGCCGGTTATTATAGACGGTTTATTAAGGATTTTTCCAAGATAGCCATACCATTAACTAAGCTGACCTGTAAAGCCACTAAGTTTGAATGGGGACCAAAACAAGAAGAAGCTTTTAGAATCTTAAAGAAGAAATTAACCAATGCGCCAATCTTAGCCTTACCAGAAGGAACAGAAGATTTTGAAGTATATTTTGATGCTTCAAAATTAGGATATGGATGCGTGTTGATGCAACGCAAGAAGGTAATTGCGTATGCCTGCAGACAATTGAAAAAGCACGAAGAAAACTATACGACTCATGATTTAGAATTAGGAGCTATAGTTTTTGCCCTTAAAATTTGGAGACATTATCTGTATGGGAGTAAGTTTACCGTTTATACGGATCACAAGAGTTTAAGGTATATATTCGGGTAAAAAGAGTTAAACATGAGACAAAGAAGATGGATGGAAGTCCTGAGTGATTACGACTGTGATATTCAATATCACGAAGGAAAGGCCAACGTAGTAGCAGATGCCTTAAGTCGTAAGTTCCATGAAAAGCAAAAGCGAGTCCGTGCTCTTAGAATAAATCTACAAGTAGATTTACGGGAACAAGTGAAGGAAATTCAGAAAACGGCAATCAAGGACGAGGCCGAAGGAATGAAAGGTTACCTAAAAGAATTGGAACAAGGAAATGATGGAATTTGGAAATTTCACAAAAGCAGAATTTGGATACCTAAACAAGGAAATTTAAGATCGAAGATTTTAGAAGAAGCTCATAAATCTAGGTATACTATACACCCAGGAAACAACAAAATGTACCAAGATTTAAGAAAGAATTTCTGGTGGATAGGAATGAAAAAGGATATAGCTGAATACGTATCTAAGTGTTTAATCTGTTCACAAGTTAAAACCGAACACCAGAAACCCTCAGGTTTACTACAACAGTTAGAAATGCATGTATGGAAATGGGAACTTATAACAATGGACTTTGTTACTAAGTTACCCAGAACCAGAAAAGGTAATGATGCAATTTGGGTAATCGTGGATCGATTAACCAAATCAGCTCATTTTCTACCAATAAAAGAAACCTTTAGCATGGAAAGGTTAGCCAAGCTGTATGTGGATGAAATAGTATCCTTACATGGAGTCCCGCTCTCCATTATATCAGATAGAGATAGTCGTTTCACTTCCCGATTTTGGACAAGTTTCCAAGAATCAATGGGAACTCGACTCAATCTGAGTACTGCATATCATCCACAAACTGATGGACAAAGTGAAAGGACGATCCAAACTCTGGAAGACATGCTTCGAGCATGTGTAATTGACTTTGGAGGTAATTGGGATAACCATTTACCATTAATTGAATTCTCCTATAACAATTGTTACCACTCAAGTATTGAAGCCGCTCCATTCGAAGCATTGTATGGACGCAAATGCAGAACGCCTGTATGTTGGGCGAAAATAGGAGAAAGTCAATTATCAGGTCCAGAAATTGTGCAAGAAACCACAGACAAGATAACTCAAATCAAGGAAAGATTGAAAACAGCCAGAGATCGCCAGAAGAGCTATGCCGACAATCGTCGCAAACCACTTGAATTCCAAATAGGAGACAAAGTACTACTGAAAGTATCTCCTTGGAAAGGAGTTGTAAGATTTGGAAAGAAAGGAAAACTGAGTCCCCGATATGTTGGACCATTTCCAGTGATTCAACGAATCGGACCAGTTGCTTATCGCTTACAGCTACCAGAAGAACTAGCTGGAGTACATGATGTATTTCATGTATCCAATCTCAAGAAATGTTTATCAGATGAATCTCTGGTAGTACCTCTTCAAGACATAGAGGTAAATGAGAAGCTGAAATTCATAGAAAAACCTTTACAAATAGAAGACAGGAAAATCAAGTTTCTCAAACACAAACGACTCGTATTGGTGAAAGTCAAATGGAATTCCAAGAGAGGACCAGAATACACTTGGGAACTGGAATCCGAAATGAAGCGCAAGTATCCTCATCTATTTCAGTAAATCTCGAGGACGAGATTTTTCTTAAGGTGGGGAGGATGTAACAACTATTATTAAAATCCATAATTAGAATGATAATTAGTCAATAAGGAAACCCTAATTGAGAAACCCAAGTAGTTCCGCATAAACCCTAAAATTTTCGTAACAATCGGAATCAGGATCGGGGCCCCTAAAACTTAGGGGGGTTAAACCCTAGTAGATGTTTATCTTTCAAATTTGCTGTAAAAGTGAAAATAATTCGTTCAAATTACTCAGCAAAGCTACTGGACAACGAAACAACCTAAGCTAGAAACTAGACCCGTCGCGCCACGCGACGGGTGCACCTATTTCTTTCGCGTGGCGCGAGGGAGGGCAAAATCCAGGTATAAATAGGGGGCAGTGGCACTTGAATTCTGCCTGAAGTTTGACGTAAAAATTCGAATTATACACTGAGTTATAATAGAAATCGTTCACACACACACACACTAATATCGAATCGCTGCCGCGGAACAGGGTAATCACTCAATCGCTATTACGATTCATTCTCCGAGATCAATATATCCAACGAATGTCTAAGTGCCGCCCACATTGGGCTATGCTTTGTCGTATGTCGGTAATCCGATAAATGAGTTGAAGCATTGTACTTTTTCGTTTGTCGATAATTCGATAAATGAGTTGAAGTACTATACTTTGTCGTATGTCATTTTGATAAATGAGTTGAAGTATTGCACTTGGTCATTCATTGTGAGAATTTGATCTCGTAAGTTATCGTAACTGCTGTATTGATCACTAACCCTGTTTTGTGTGCATTATTGTTAAAATTAGGTTAACAGGGCTAAAATCCTATTCTATCCGTAATAAATCTGCAATGTGAGTTATTCTTCTTTTATAAACTCTTTTCTCACAGTTTGTGAGCTGTTAATTGGTTACAATACTCTAAATTATTTTCAGAATTATAACTTACAGTGATTAAGTTTATGTAATCACCAAATTACAGCCGGTATGTGGGGTATTGTGCACATTACTTGATAATCTTCACCATTGGGGCAGGCATTGGGTGATATGACCATAATCACAGACACCATTGGACGTATGGGCCAATGGGTCGAGTGGTAAAGTACTGTGGGTAGATTGGTTGATATCGGAAACATTGTAAAAGATCTTACCACTGTAAATTATAATAAATGTGTCATTTTCAGTAACCAGAATAATTCACTCAGTATTTCCCCGCTGACAAAATCTTTTTCAAACATGTTTTAGGTGACCTGCTGTAAATCAGGAAAAGTGCTGAGGAGCATTTCAAGCTTAAAATAGTGGCTCGATATAAAATAAATAAAGATGTTTTGAAATAAGAAATTTATCACTAAACCTATGTATTGTAAATTCTCGGGGTTTTATCCCGAATTGTGAAATACAAATAATCGGGAAAAGTTTTAACTTTACAACGATCCTGATATTAAATTTCCGCTGCTAAACTCAATTAAACAAATATCACGGGGTTTCTGTCCCACGGCTCCGGAAACAGGTCAAACCGGGTCGGGGGCCGTGACAGTAAGAACATTGATCCCTTCTTTTATCATCATATGAAAGTGGTTAAAGTAGGTTCATGTTGATAAACTTAAAGAAACACTAAGAAACATGAAGGTGAAACTTGAACATAAGCTTTAAATATGAAGAAAACTTGATGTACATGAGTTGTTATGATTGTTGGTTATTGTTTGTTGGTAGAAATGATGTAGATCATCATACAATCTTGCTAGATCATGATTAAAAACATAATCTAGCAAGATAAGGGGATGAACATGTTAAAGCTTATGAATCATCCACAAAAAGATCATGAACTTGATAGAACACTATGTTTTCCTAAAAATAAAGATCAAAGTAAGATGATAAACATGTGGATCTAAATATCCATGAGTGGTTTTTCAAAAGAACTAAGTTAAAAATACAAGTTTTACTTAATCTTGGTTCATAAACAAATAAACCTTATTTTTGGTGGTTAATAAAGTAAAGATACACATGTGTAACAAGAAAATACAAGAAGTAGTATTTTTAGAAAACATGAACATAAGTTGTAAAGAATCATATTCTTTAAAAATGAAGTTTTTAAAGAAGCAATCACACTTTAAAGGGTAACAAGACTTACTAAATACCCTTGTAAGTTACCACACATTTTTATAAATTTTCAAGTTCATGAAATAGAGAAATTAGTGTATGTTGTTGATGATTGTTGTTGAAATTGATTGATGATGATTTTTAAAAGAAAATAAACACATGTTTTGAAAACATGGGAAACCTCCATTTTTAAGGGAAACTCTGTCAAAATTTTTATAAATTTTGACACTTAGAAAAATATTCAAGTTTTGAGAAACTTATTCCCTAAAAATGTATACCAAGGTATTTACCAAGGTTTCCCTAATTTTTGAGTCAAGAAACAATGATTTCGTCAAGGTTAAAAATTTGACATTAAGTATGTATATTTTTTAGAAAAATATATATATTATTTGATCACCAAACTTTGTGCTAAGTGTATGTAGTATGTATTATATGTGCTAGTGTACTAGGACTTGAAAATACACTAAATACTCTTGAGAATTAAAAACACAAAAATACACATACAACATACAAGATACATAATTCGGGTGCAAAATACAAGATACTTATATTGAGAAAATAATATAAGAAGATACATAGTTAAAAATATAAAATATTTTTTAACACAACAATACATATACAAAAGATAGTGACTTGTGCTTGTACGATACAATTCTAGTGACTAACGATAAGAAAACGCGTATAGGTCACGACGTTAATTAAGCAAATCCGGCGAAGTTTACGACGCAAGGAACGCAAAGTTATGAGTTCATGCTCCCCCTTTTCTTTAACTATTTTTGGTTTTATAACTTCGGGGGTGAAATACATGTTATAAAGGTACAATGTTTATAAATGGTATGATAAAAAACAAGAGGCACTCTTGCTGATAACTAGTACCAAGTATGATGCGTTTTGAGAAATGATACGAGAAATGATACGAGAAATCGTGTCACGAATAGGGTACCATAAACACCATTAATCGTGTATATACTTAGACCGCAGAACAAAAGGTTAGATCTAATGGGTTTCAGGGCAGCCCCACTCTTGGTGACAACTAGTACCGAGTAGTGTTTTTGTGTCTCCGTCGTGAATCGACAACTAGAAAAATGCCTATGGTTTGGTGACTTCCTATGTCGTGTCACATGTTAATGGCCTTGCAACCCATTAACAACTTGATACATACAGGAATACTTGAGTTATACAAGAATACATGATTTATACAAGAGTACTTGATTTATACATGAATACTTGATTTACACAAAATACATACCATGTTTTTCATATAAAGTATACAAACGTTCAATACAAGAACTGCATGAATTCACACTAACATTATGTTGACGTTTTTCCAAAACTCACATGTATTTCAGGTAACTAGAAGTGGATGTGCGCGCGACCTTACTCATGCTTGTGGATGTCGTTTATGTTTATCTTTTAATGAAGTTGTAAACTTTTTAGACAATGTTTCATGCTATCTCGCGATGTAAACGCTAAACTTATGTTTTCAAATTATGAAATGTTTGGTATTTGAAGTTATTTTATGAGCATGTAGTATGTTTACCTTTCGTACGCAATGAGAACCTTTCATGATCACACCTCGTCCTTCCGCCGCAGAAAGGGGTGTGACAGATTGGTATCAGAGCTGCGATTGTAGTGAACCAGGATTCCTTCTCGAGTCTAGACTACAATCTCTAGGATCTTGTCACGAAAAAAAATTTTCAAAAAGTTTTCATTGCATAAAACGTCCCGCGACATCCACTACCTGAAACTGTTTACAAAGAGTCAAGAAGAGACATTACGAGACTTAGGGTGCACTGGAGTAGCACTTATCTGTGATTAAGAAATTACTTGCAATTATGTGTGATAATTGATATATGCATATACTAGAAGTAGAATGATACAAGTATACGTGACCTTACCTGAAAACATTGGCCTATCTGAAGGAAGTGATACGAGGATGGAACGAACTGTGCGGACTGTGCAAGGAGTTACGTAATTATGGATGCATACATAATTATGGAATTCAGTGCACAGAAATCACAGCAAGTCTTGTCACGTATAGCTTCCCTCAGTGCAAGAAAAGGTCAAACATGAACACCCCTCCCCCAGCCTACTAAATGCTCTGCTAGAGTAATAATTGTTTGATGTCACTTATGTGGTATATGCTTGTATATATATACTACTACTGTCTCGTAAGATGATATCAAACAAATGTCTAACCCTATTGTGTTACGTTCTGTCAGAACATTGCACCCAGAAGAGCTGTGAATGCTCGTGATCAACCTCCTCCTCCCCCACTGCCAAAGACTGCTGAAGAGCTAAACGCTCTACTGGAAGAAAGGATCTCCGCAGCTATCGCCCAGTACAAGGCGAATCGCACCGAAGACAGTGGAGGACCAAGCAATGCTAGACGTAACGGACATGGAGATTCGTCTGGAGGAAACGCAGCTCAAGGCTGCACCTTCAAGCAGTTCCTCGACTGCAAACCACTGAACTACGATGGCACTGGAGGAGCAGTGGCGTTTGTACGCTGGACGGAAAAGACTGAAGACACTATCCGCATGAGCAAGTGTACCACGGATCAACAAGTCACTTTTGCTACTGAGTTGTTTGTCGATGAAGCTCTGATTGTTGGAACTTGCAAGTTCAAACTCTGGGTGATGATGCCGCTTATGGCTTAACTTGGGATGAGCTAAAGGAACGTATGAGGGAAAAGTATTGCTCATGTGCTGAACTCCAAAGGTTGGAGACTGAGTTTTGGCATTTGACCATGGAAGGTGCTGATATCACTGGTTATACTCGAAGGTTCCACGATCTGTCAAGGGTGATCCCCTATATGGTGACTCCGGAATTTAAGCGTGTTGAACGCTATATTTGGGGACTAGCCTCAAAATTCCGTGGCATGGTAACTTCGGCCAAACCTCAAACAATCACTAAGGCTGTAACTCTGGCTGTCAGCCTTACTGAAGATTGTGTTCGTATGAAGAAGCTATCTCTGAACCCAGCAGAAAAGTCTGAAACGCATGCTGAGTCGTCTGGGGACAAGAAAAGGAAACATGCAAACCTGAATCAAGCAACTCGTAACAACAAGGGTTCCAACAAGAAGCGTGACCCCAACTCGCCTCAGGAGGCGAAATTTCTTGCAGCCATGAATGACGCTCCAGCTAAGGGATACATGGGCACCTTGCCCAAATGCAATCGGTGCAAGCATCATCACGGGGGAGTTTGTCGCATTTCAAAGTGTGACAAGTGTGGAAAGTTGGGTCATTGCACTGAAGACTGCTGGGGTAAGGGAAACAGGAACGGGAGTGGAAACCACAACGGTACTGGAAACAATGGTGGAAATGGAAATAGCAATGGTAACCGAGTTGGAATGAAGCTGGGCAATGGTAACTGAGCATTTGTGATTGGAGCAAGGGACGCACGCGAAGACCCTAACGTGGTCACCGGTACGTTTCTCATTAACAATTACTTTGCATCTATATTATTTGACACTGGTGCCGATTATAGTTTCATGTCTGTGGAATTTAAACGTATGCTTGGGTTAGAGCCTAGTAGATTGGATATTCCTTACTCCATAGAACTAGCCAATGGTAAACTTGTTGAATCGGGCGAACTTGTTAGAGGCTGCACACTAGAACTTGGTGAACGGAGATTTAGCATCGACCTCTTACCTATCCAATTGGGTAGCTTCGATGTAGTAGTCGGAATGGACTGGTTGTCCAAGAACAAAGCTGAAGTTATTTGTCATGAGAAGACCATTCGCATCCCTTTGGCGAATGATGAAACTCTCATAGTACATGGAGAAAAACGAGACGCGCCTCTACGAATCATCAGTTGCATGAAGGCACAGAAATGCCTAAGGAAAGGATGTGTTGCTTTCCTAGCTCATGTTGCAGATAAGAAGGCTGAGGAGCCGAAACTCGAAGATATCCCTGTGGCGGAATTCCCTGATGTTTTTCCCGAAGATCTGCCAGGACTACCTCCGCAACGACAATTCGAATTCCGTATAGACTTGGTTCCAGGCGCCGCTCCTGTCGCCAAGGCACCCTATCGACTTGCACCATCCGAGATGCAAGAATTATCTACACAACTCCAGGAGTTGTTGGATAAAGGATTCATAAGGCCAAGCTTCTCGCCCTGGGGAGCTCCAGTATTGTTCGTGAAGAAAAAGGATGGAACTCTGCGGATGTGTATCGATTACAGAGAACTGAACAATCTCACTATCAAGAATCGGTACCCACTACCAAGGATTGATGACTTATTTGATCAGTTGCAAGGATCAAGCTACTATTCCAAGATCGACCTTCGATCTAGATACCATCAGTTAAGGATACAAGAGGAAAGCATACCAAAGACTGCATTCAGAACATGCTATGAGCATTACGAGTTTCTTGTGATGCCATTCGGACTGATGAACGCGCCACCGGTATTTATGGATCTGATGAACCGCGTATGCAAACCATATCTCGATAAATTCGTGATTGTATTTATCGACGATATCCTAATCTACTCACGGACAAAAGAAGAGCACGAGCAACACTTCAGAACCATACTGGAACTACTGAAGAAAGAGAAACTCTGCAAAATTCTCAAAGTGTGAATTCTGGATTCGCGAAGTTCAATTTCTTGGTCACGTTGTGAATGAGAAGGACATTCACGTAGACCCATCCAAGATTGAAGCCATAAAGAATTGGGAAGCCCCCAAAACCCCAACTGAAGTTCTTCAATTTTTGGGCTTAGCGGGCTATTATCGACGGTTTATTGAGGATTTCTCAAAAATAGCTCCACCGCTAACGACCCTTACGCAGAAAGACAAGAAGTATGACTGGGGTGACAAGCAAGAAGAAGCCTTCCAACTACTCAAAAACAAGCTATGCGATGCACCAATACTATCATTACCCGAAGGCACAGAAGACTTCGTTGTATACTGCGACGCTTCACGACAAGGTTTGGGTTGCGTGCTTATGCAACGCCAGAAAGTCATTGCTTACGCTTCAAGACAATTGAAAGTACATGAAAGGAACTACACCACGCACGACTTGGAACTAGGTGCGATGGTATTCGCCTTGAAGATCTGGCGACACTATCTGTATGGTACTCGATGTACAATCTTCACAGATCACAAAAGTCTACAACACATACTTGATCAGAAGGAATTGAACATGCGCCAGCGGCGATGGGTCGAGTTGCTAAACGATTACGACTGTGAGATTAAGTACCATCCTGGAAAGGCAAACGTTGTAGCGGACGCTTTAAGTCGAAAAGAAAGGGTTAAGACCCTAAGGGTTCGAGCATTGGAAATGACTATTCGAACGAACCTCACTTCATGTATTCGTGACGCACAACAAGAAGCCCTTATGATGGAAAACCGTAAATCTGAATACCTCTGGGGTGCATTGAAATACATGGCGCCAAATGAAGAGGGAGCCTTATACTTTAAGAAGCGTATTTGGGTTCCGCTCTATGGCGGTATTTGAGAAGTCATCTTTGATGAAGTGCATAAATCTAAATACTCGATCCATCCAGGATCGGACAAGATGTATCAAGACTTGAAGGAATACTATTGGTGGCCGAGACTCAAGAGCGACGTTGCTGTTTATGTTGCAAAATGTTTAACCTACGCTAAGGTTAAGGCCAAATATCAGAAACCGTCTGGCCTACTACAACAACCAGAGATTCCCATGTGGAAGTGGGAGCAAATCTCGATGGACTTCATAACGAAATTACCCAAGACCCCTAGAGGGCACAATATGATATGGGTGATAGTCGATCGGCTAACGAAGTCTGCGCATTTCCTACCAATCCGAGAGAAGGATAGCACTGGAAAGCTTGCTGAGATATACCTAAAAGAAATTGTGACGTGTCATGGAGTGCCTATCTCAATTATTTCAGACAGAGATGGACGCTTTGTCTCAAGAATCTGGCGATCCTTTCAGGAAGCTTTTGGATCTCAGTTAGATCTGAGCACGGCATTCCATCCCCAAACAGACGGCCAGAGCGAACGAACCATATAAAAATTAGAAGATATGCTTCGCGCATGTGTCATGGACCTAGGCGGCAGCTGGGATACTCATCTACCTTTAGTTGAGTTTTCCTACAATAACAGTTATCATACAAGCATCAAAGCCGCACCTTTCGTAGCTCTGTAGGGCCGCGAGTGCCGATCGCCCTTATGTTGGGCAGACGCTGGAGACAAGCGAATGGTTGGTCCTGAACTTGTACAAGAGACAACCGACAAGATTACATAGATCCGAGAACACATTAAGGCGGCTCGAGGTCGATAAAAGAGCTACGCTGATCGAAGACGAAAACCATTAGAGTTCGAGGTGGGAGACAAAGTTTTGCTAAAAGTCTTACCCTGGAAGGGCGTAGTGCGATTCGGAAAATGTGGGAAGTTGAATCCCCGATACATCGGACCATTCAAGATCTTTGAAAAAATTGGGACTGTGGTGTATAAGTTGGAATTAACGGAAGAACTTAACGGCGTACATGACGCGTTCCATGTATCCAACCTCAAGAAGAGTCCAACACAAGAAAACTTGATCATCCCTGCGGATGAAGTGCATATTGACGACACCCTCCGATTTACAGAACAACCCGTTGAGGTTATAGACTGGAAAGTCAACAAGACCAGAAGGAGCAGTGTCAAACTTGTCAAAGTACGTTGGAACTCTAAGCACGGACCCGAGTACACGTGGAAACGTGAAGACCAGTTCAAAGAGAAGTAACCCCACCTGTTCAAGAAGACTCCTGTGAGAGTTAGTTCAGCCTGAATTTCGGGACGAAATTCTTTTAACGGGGGGAGACTGTGACAACTGGCACCAAACCGGTAATTTCCGTACACTTTAATTATTATTTAATGACTGCAATTATGTGCTTAAATGTCAACATTGTCTGATTACATACTATACATGTGAATTCATGCACGTTGTATACTACAAGAATTACTTTATGCATTAATGAACAGCGTTGCGTCAAAAATACTAGAAAACTCACCGATAAGACACAATGTGTCAACAGAACTGCAGAAAGCAGTCAGACATTAGAATTAGGACCTAGGTATAGGTCCAACGACAAGTATACATTAAAACCCAAGAGAACATACAAGGGTTAACATATAGACATTCTGGAAGCTAAAATAAGCACTAAAAAGCACCCGAAACGCACTTTAAGTGCAGAATTTTATTAAATTCAGCTATAATCAGCATTATGACACTGAAATATTATGCATAAATTATGATTTATCATCCAGAATATTTCCCTTAGTGTCCGGAATTGTAAGTGTTACAAAATGGTACATAAAGGACACTAAACGGCGCAATTTAGCACTTTAACGAGCCGGTATCTAACCGAACAATCGGACATTACCCGGAACATCAAAATATTATTAGAAGCATTGTTTTTATTTTTTCTGCGCTAGTTATGGTCCCCGAGTATCATAACACCTCCTAAAATATCTTGTAACTAAGCCTTCCAACTAATACTTGATTTTTAACCTTAATGTAACTAGTTTAGTTACTACCTAGTCTACTACCCCCCCCCCAACCTATAATCGGCCAACATGGCCCTTACACATTTGATTTTATTTCATTTGTTTAATAGATCTTGTTCCCCCCTAAGTGGCATGTTATCCAAAGGTTAAAAGGTTAGAAAGGTTATAAGGAATACCCTTGAGATCATATTTCATTATCTAACACACACAACACACACTTCCTTCTCTCCCCCTTCTTCTTGCAATCGGCCGAACCAAACACCCCCATCATCACCTTCATTCATCCACTTCTCATACATTCCAAGCTTGTATTAAGGTGCTAGAAGGTGCGTAGTGAAGCTAGGAGCTTTCAAAAGTTCAAGAACCACTCTTATTTGCTTTTATCCACTTAATTTGTCCTCTTGATCATCCCTAGCCTTGTGCTAGTGGTAAGAACATTGATCCCTTCTTTTATCATCATATGAAAGTGGTTAAGGTAGGTTCATGTTGATAAACTTAAAGAAACACTAAGAAACATGAAGGTGAAACTTGAACATAAGCTTTAAATACGAAGAAAACTTGATGTACATGAGTTGTTATGATTGTTGGTTATTGTTTGTTGGTAGAAATGATGCAGATCATCATACAATCTTGCTAGATCATGATTAAAAACATAATCTAGCAAGATAAGGGGATGAACATGTTAAAGATTATGAATCATCCACAAATAGATCATGAACTTGAAAGAACACTATGTTTTCCTAAAAATAAAGATCAAAGTAAGATGATAAACATGTAGATCTAAATATCCATGAGTGGTTTTTCAAAAGAACCAAGTTAAAAATACAAGTTTTACTTAATCTTGGTTCTTAAACAAATAAACCTTATTTTTGGTGGTTAATAAAGTAAAGATACACATGTGTAACAAGAAAAATACAAGAAGTAGTATTTTTAGAAAATATGAACATAAGTTGTAAAGAATCTTATTCTTTAAAAATGAAGTTTCTAAAGAAGCAATCACACTTTAAAGGGTAACAAGACTTACTAAATACCCTAGTAAGTTACCACACATTTTTATAAATTTTAAGTTCATGAAATAGAGAAATTAGTGTATGTTGTTGATGATTGTTGTTAAAATTGATTGATGATGATTTTTAAAAGAAAATAAACACATGTTTTGAAAACATGGGAAACCTCCATTTTTAGGGGAAACTCTGTCAAAATTTTTATGAATTTTGACACTTAGAAAAATATATAAGTTTTGAGAAACGTATTCCCTAAAAATGTATACCAAGGTATTTACCAAGGTTTCCCTAATTTTTGAGTCAAGAAACGATGATTTCGTCAAGGTTAAAAATTTGACATAAGTTTGTATATTTTTGAGAAAAATATATATATTATTTGATCACCAAACTTTGTGCTAAGTGTATGTAGTATGTATTATACGTGCTAGTGTATTAGGACTTGAAAATACACTAAATACTCTTGAGAAGTAAAAACACAAAAATACACATACAAGATACATAATTCTGGTGCAAAATACAAGATACTTATTTTAATTTTTGAGAAAATAATATAAGAAGATACATAGTTAAAAATATAAAATATTTTTAACACAACAATACATATACAAAAGATAGTGACTTGTGCTTGTACGATACAAGTCTAGTGACTAACGATAAGAAAAAGTATATAGGTCTCGACGTTAATTAAGCAAATCCGGCGAAGTTTACGACGCAAGGAACACAAAGTTGTGAGTTCATGCTCCCCCTTTTCTTTAACTATTTTTGGTTTTATAACTTTGAGGGTGAAATACATGTTATAAAGGTACAATGTTTATACATGGTATGATACAAAAACAAGAAGCACTCTTGGTGATAACTAGTACCAAGTATGATGCGTTTTGAGAAATGATACGAGAAATGATACGAGAAATCGTGTCACGAATAGGGTACCATAAGCACCATTAATCGTGTACATACTTAGACCGCAGAACAAAAGGTTAGATCTAATGGGTTTCAGGGCAGCCCCACTCTTGGTGACAACTAGTACCGAGTAGTGTTTTTGTGTCTCCATCGTGAATCGACAACTAGAAAAATGCGTATGGTTTGGTGACTTCCTATGTCGTGTCACATGTTAATGGCCTTGCAACCCATTAACAACTTGATACATACAGGAATACTTGAGTTATACAAGAATACATGATTTATACAAGAATACTTGATTTATACATGAATACTTGATTTACACAAAATACATACCATGTTTTTCATACAAAGTATACAAACGTTCAATACAATAACTGCATGAATTCACACCAACTTTATGTTGACGTTTTTTCCAAAACTCACATGTATTTCAAGTAACTAGAAGTGGATGTGCGCGCGGCCTTACTCATGCTTGTGGATGTCGTTTATGTTTATCTTTTAATGAAGTTGTAAACTTTTTAGACAATGTTTCATGCTATCTCGCGATGTAAACGCTAAACTTATGCTTTCAAATTATGAAATGTTTGGTATTTGAAGTTATTTTATGAGCATGTAGTATGTTTACATTTCGTATGCAATGAGAACCTTTCATGATCACACCTCGTGCTTCCGCCACAGAAAGGGGTGTGACAATTATTACTACTTCAAGTCACATAAATTAGATAATAAGGTTCATAACACGGTTCAAAAAATGAAGCAACACTCATTTACCTTATCCTATCTTTTCGAAGCCATCTCATATATTTGTTTCTTGAAAAGGGTATTCCTTCTTTCTTTCTCCCTGAAGATTCAATATTTTCTTGTGTAGTTTGTTCCCACATGTCTTTATTGTCACACGCCCAAAAATCCACACGCGGAGTATCACCGCTTGGAGGCGTGACCGACCAGGATCCAGCCACCAATCATATTGAACAATATAAATTAAGTAAATAAAAGTCCAATCCAAACAATATAATTGGTGTCAAAACAATTCAACCAAGTTAAAGTTATCAGCAGAAGCATAAAGTTCAAAACCCAAAACATAAGTTAAAAGTTCATAAGTTTAACATGGAACTCAACAGTCCATGTCCCACAACGACCTCTCCTCCTCGTGCAAGCTCCATCTACGCACCTAACGACCTGCAAGGCATGTAACAACGAGTCAACAACAAAGTTGAGCGAGTTCACAGCTGGTGTTCATTATTAAGTTGTTTCAAAACCAGGAGTTCATTTGTAAGTTGTAAATTAATCCGTTTACCCTGTTTCCCAAACATATCCATAGTTGGTGGGGGCTTCCCCATGTTAACCACTAGACCCGTTTACCATATCGACCACTGACTAAAGTAAGTTGGTGCCCTGACGTCAATGTCTATCATCATTGACTAGTGCCCAGATCCATTAGTTCACGCCCGTCCTCTGCGGCACGGTGTGAGGCTTGTCAAACCTAAATAACGCTATCTAACTAATGACCCGCTCGCCATTGGCCCGACGATTAAGTCGATATAAAAGGAGGGACTTCATGATAGAGAGTTTTGGTCTAGTATCCGTGTTGTCACCCTTCAGTAAAGAGGGTGTGTACGAAATCCCCAAACCAGGAGATTACGCAGGTTCCGATTATATTTTTATCATGTGTTGTCACCCTTCAATGAAGAGGGTGTGTACGTGTCCCAAACCAGGAGATCACGCAGTTTCAATTTCAATCCTTTACCCATTCCCAACCCTTGGGAATCCCATGCCTTGTGAAAAGTGTGAACTCACCTTGGTTTTGCTCGGTAGATAAAGCGTTTGTCCTAAGTTGATCAACCATATCCTATTATGGGTATCACCAATTAGGACGGTAAACAAGTAATCACATATAAGCTACACGTATCTAACACGTATTTGTCAAGTAGTTGCACAAGTAATAGTTATGGCATAACAACTTAATCATAAATAATCTATTTATAAAACCATTAACACGAAATGACATGAAACAGTGAGATGTGTGTGTAGCCTACTAGATCAAGGCCCATTAATAACTAAGTGTGCGGCCCACTTAATTAAGCCCAACATATCGACTGTGTGGCCCACTACCCAGTGTGTGGTCATGCAGGATAAGGTGGTACATCGTGCATTTAAGTGTTGTACATTTGGGAGTGTGTGCGACATGTTTCACATTTAGAAAGTTTATTTATCTAATATACATCAACATATATGACATGAAACACATCAACATATATCACATGTATACCATACATAAATAGTTTGTCAACTAATCATCCAGGACAACTCATAGTGCATTAACCACTTTCGAACCTTATGTATTTTCCAAACAAACCAACAGTTAATAATCATACAAGATCAATTTAAAAAATCCCAAATCTAGACTATAAATTTTTGTCGCTAGCATATGTATATTTTCAATTTTTAAAATCACAACGAACTCATACATTCGACCAAAATAAAACCACCAGATTTCATTAATCAGTTTGTCTTTATCAATTTGTATTCACAACCGATTCCCAAATCAACAAATAACTCAAACCAATGTGTAGGTCTAAACAAACAGTTGGTCACCAATACTTATTTACACACCTTCATTTACAAATCAAAGTTTATAAGGGATGCAAGATAAACGGTACAAAACAAGTCTCATATTATATGTACAGCATGCCCTTTTTACACTACCAATCAATTAGCCATTAAATCATTCTAAAACAGTTTGCGTATGATCTAACCACAATTACTACCATACATAATCAACGGATATGATTCTAATCATATTACAAGCATTAGCAGCCTTTTAACATAACATCCTACTAGTTTTAAAACACTTTTTCGAAACAAGATCAGAAGTTTCAAGGGTACAGACAATAGTCGAAAACTAACCTATGGGTTCCGATGTCATCATCATTCCCGGTGGCTACAGCCGCTGTCGGCCACCGCTGGCATCAGCCTCATTATAATAACATAGCAGCAACACATAACATCATCGGGTCATTATTGAAACAACAGACGTTACCCCGTTCATCTCCGTCGCGTCCGAAACCCTAACCGCGGCCGCCATCGCAGATGGCTCCACTGCCGTCGTACGCCGTTGAACCATAGTCGATTACTTCTCTCCCTCATCGACTCTTCGAATCTTCTCCGTTCTTGTCGTCTGGCACCACCGTATGCCACCACCAACCGGTGGTGGCCGTTTAATTGCGTGAAACGGAAGGGGGGGTGCCATCAGTTTGGATGAAGGAGAAAAGGAGATTAGGTTTTAATGTTTGGGAAGTTAAGGCAATTATGGCATGCAAAAGTATACGTATATAGGAGAGTTCTAGTTGGGGCGGTTTAGGGAGTGCACAAGGGCTGCATATATGATCATATTGGGCTGCGAGTTACTGGGCTAAGGAAATGCCCCACCTGGGCCGTGAACATAGAACAGGGATGTGAGGGCAATTGCATGCATTGCATGCCCTCATGAATAATAACTAAATACTGAAGTGGACAAGAATGTGTAGCAGCCCTCGGTCATGTTGATTGTTGGTATAATACCTAAATTTATAGTTGTTATAATACACATATCTACATTATCACAACCAATACAAATAACAAATATATATAGAATTGGGCTGAGGTTCGGAACTCTCGAATCCCGAGTTACGCGAGCGAGTTGAATCGACACGCTATACATGTAATTTGATTCAAGCGGTTTGGGTCGGTTCAAAAGAATAAGAATTCGGTTTCTAAATTATAGTTTGTATAATATAAACTTATAATAAAATTTAGTTAAATATAAGATTACGTCGTCAAATAAAATAAGTATCAGGTTCCCTTATAAATAAGAAGACGAACGGTTGTTACCTCGAAGTTATGGGTTGTCACATCATCCCCAAGTTGAAAGAAATTTCGTCCCGAAATTTAGCACATGGCCGCTGAGGAAGCTAGTTTGGTTGCGTGGTTTCCTGGTTTTCCTGGGGTGTCACATCCTTCCCCCGTTGGTTTGAAATTTCGTCCCGAAATTCCGCAGTAGCTTCAGCCTCAGCAGTGGACTCATCTTTCTTAAACAACTGCGGATACTTGCATTCCATTTGCTATGTTAAGTAAACGAAGGTGTAAATCAAAGTAGAATATGAGTTATCCACCCAACAGGGTGATGGGGTAATCTTGTGGTCGATGGAAATCGTGGTATGATTGCTAGCGTTTCGTTATATCAGTTGCCAATCGAAGAAACAGGGAATTAATGAGGTTCATACGAAGAATCGAGCGAAAATAGGGGTCCAAAAATAACCAAAGGATTTAACCAACTATTATGTTATCTAGGAGCAATCCCCGTAATGGTGTACGGCGGCATGGCATAAAAGAGAAGTTCGTCACATCACGGTCGCGGAAATACATCACTTGTCCAAAACAAAATTTGGTTGGTAGGGTTGCGAGTTGCGAAATGACAAACGCGTGTAACTGTGTCTGCTTCGTTTCTGGTAACGACGACTGGTGGAGATAATAAGGTTCGTCAACAGGGATGCGTGGGTATAGTTCTCCTAACCCCGAGTTCGTTTGACCCAGGTCTGGTCTTCGTGAATGTTGACGTACAAACCAAATGTACGGGGGGTCAAATGGCGACGTCATGTCGAGATAAGCGTATGAATAGATTGAACGCATAAACGATTGTCGTAGCAGGGCGATGAGAAATCAGAAAGGGGTTTGTTCACCACTTGTCAAATAATTAAACAATTGTGTGTCATAAAGAACGCAGTAGGGCTAATAGACAGCATGCTACTACTCTAAATAAACATACTATAAATAGCACATTATGCAAAAGTAATCTAGCAAGTAGGCAATATCAACTTAAATCACATTACCTGAAGTATTGAGCCTTGAACGTGGAGGGAAGTGTCGTTGTGGATTGTTGAGCACTGAACAGGTTAAAGTCTGGTTTTATCAAAAAGCTTTTCCCCTTTTTAAAACCAAGTTCACTATAACCAATGGCTCTGATACCAATCTGTCACACCCCCAAAAATCCACACGCGGAGTATCACCGCTTGGAGGCGTGACCGACCAGGATCCAGCCACCAATCATATTGAACAATATAAATTAAGTAAATAAAAGTCCAATCCAAACAATATAATTGGTGTCAAAACAATTCAACCAAGTTAAAGTTATCAGCAGAAGCATAAAGTTCAAAACCCAAAACATAAGTTAAAAGTTCATAAGTTTAACATGGAACTCAACAGTCCATGTCCCACAACGACCTCTCCTCCTCGTGCAAGCTCCATCTACGCACCTAACGACCTGCAAGGCATGTAACAACGAGTCAACAACAAAGTTGAGCGAGTTCACAGCTGGTGTTCATTATTAAGTTGTTTCAAAACCAGGAGTTCATTTGTAAGTTGTAAATTAATCCGTTTACCCTGTTTCCCAAACATATCCATAGTTGGTGGGGGCTTCCCCATGTTAACCACTAGACCCGTTTACCATATCGACCACTGACTAAAGTAAGTTGGTGCCCTGACGTCAATGTCTATCATCATTGACTAGTGCCCAGATCCATTAGTTCACGCCCGTCCTCTGCGGCACGGTGTGAGGCTTGTCAAACCTAAATAACGCTATCTAACTAATGACCCGCTCGCCATTGGCCCGGCGATTAAGTCGATATAAAAGGAGGGACTTCATGATAGAGAGTTTTGGTCTAGTATCCGTGTTGTCACCCTTCAGTAAAGAGGGTGTGTACGAAATCCCCAAACCAGGAGATTACGCAGGTTCCGATTATATTTTTATCATGTGTTGTCACCCTTCAATGAAGAGGGTGTGTACGTGTCCCAAACCAGGAGATCACGCAGTTTCAGTTCCAATCCTTTACCCATTCCCAACCCTTGGGAATCCCATGCCTTGTGAAAAGTGTGAACTCACCTTGGTTTTGCTCGGTAGATAAAGCGTTTGTCCTAAGTTGATCAACCATATCCTATTATGGGTATCACCAATTAGGACGGTAAACAAGTAATCACATATAAGCTACACGTATCTAACACGTATTTGTCAAGTAGTTGCACAAGTAATAGTTATGGCATAACAACTTAATCATAAATAATCCATTTATAAAACCATTAACACGAAATGACATGGAACAGTGAGATGTGTGTGTAGCCTACTAGATCAAGGCCCATTAATAACTAAGTGTGCGGCCCACTTAATTAAGCCCAACATATCGACTGTGTGGCCCACTACCCAGTGTGTGGTCATGCAAGATAAGGTGGTACATCATGCATTTAAGTGTTGTACATTTGGGAGTGTGTGCGACATGTTTCACATTTAGAAAGTTTATTTATCTAATATACATCAACATATATGACATGAAACACATCAACATATATCACATGTATACCATACATAAATAGTTTGTCAACTAATCATCCAGGACAACTCATAGTGCATTAACCACTTTCGAACCTTATGTATTTTCCGAACAAACCAACAGTTAATAATCATACAAGATCAACCTTATATGCACCCATATAAAATCCCAAATCTAGACTAACAATTTTTGTCGCCAGCATATGTATATTTTCAATTTTTAAAATCACAACGAACTCATACATTCGACCAAAATAAAACCATCAGATTTCATTAATCAGTTTGTCTTTATCAATTTGTATTCACAACCGATTCCCAAATCAACAAATAACTCAAACCAATGTGTAGGTCTAAACAAACAGTTGGTCACCAATACTTATTTACACACCTTCATTTACAAATCAAAGTTTATAAGGGATGTAAGATAAACGGTACAAAACAAGTCTCATATTATATGTACAGCATACCCTTTTTACACTACCAATCAATTAGCCATTAAATCATTCTAAAACAGTTTGCGTATGATCTAACCACAATTACTACCATACATAATCTACGGATATGATTCTAATCATATTACAAGCATTAGCAGCCTTTTAACATAACATCCTACTAGTTTTAAAACACTTTTTCGAAACAAGATCAGAAGTTTCAAGGGTACAGACAATAGTCGAAAACTAACCTATGGGTTCCGATGTCATCATCATTCCCGGTGGCTACAGCCGCTGTCGGCCACCGCTGGCATCAGCCTCATTATAATAACATAGCAGCAACACATAACATCATCGGGTCATTATCGAAACAACAGACGTTACCCCGTTCATCTCCGCCGCGTCCGAAACCCTAACCGCGGCCGCCATCGCAGATGGCTCCACCGCCGTCGTACGCCGTTGAACCACAGTCGATTACTTCTCTCCCTCATCGACTCTTCGAATCTTCTCCGTTCTTGTCGTCTGGCACCACCGTATGCCACCACCAACCGGTGGTGGCCGTTTAATTGCGTGAAACGGAAGTGGGGGTGCCGCCGGTTTGGATGAAGGAGAAAAGGAGATTAGGTTTTAATGTTTGGGAAGTTAAGGCAATTATGGCATGCAAAAGTATACGTATATAGGAGAGTTCTAGTTGGGGCGGTTTAGGGAGTGCACAAGGGCTGCATATATGATCATATTGGGCTGCGAGTTACTGGGCTAAGGAAATGCCCCACCTGGGCCGTGAACATAGAACAGGGATGTGAGGACAATTGCATGCATTGCATGCCCTCATGAATAATAACTAAATACTGAAGTGGACAAGAATGTGTAGCAGCCCTCGGTCATCTTGATTGTTGGTATAATACCTAAATTTACAGTTGTTATAATACACATATCTACATTATCACAACCAATACAAATAACAAATATATATAGAATTGGGCTGAGGTTCGGAACTCTCGAATCCCGAGTTACGCGAGCGAGTTGAATCGACACGCTATACATGTAATTTGATTCAAGCGGTTTGGGTCGGTTCAAAAGAATAAGAATTCGGTTTCTAAATTATAGTTTGTATAATATAAACTTATAATAAAATTTAGTTAAATATAAGATTACGTCGTCAAATAAAATAAGTATCAGGTTCGCTTATAAATAAGAAGACGAATGGTTGTTACCTCGAAGTTATGGGTTGTCACATTTATCTTGACATTAGCAACTGTTTATGTTAGTAAACTATTTAAACTCCCATATTCTTCAAAGAAAAACCTTTGCATCGAGAGGCCATGACCAACTTCATATACCTTTTCAAATAACTCAACATCATAATACACGCTACAAATTGAAGGAACAATAGCAAATTCTTGATGTGATTTGGTCGAACAAAACTTCACCCATCTTCATGGTCTTTACACCTTTATCAAGCCCATCAATGACTTGTTCAGTCATAAGAAATCAATAACAATTCAGATTGAATTTACATAATCACATATTTTAAAAAAAAAGGAAATCATTTTTAATTGTCAGCACCAAAATGGCACTCACCTTCATCTACTTTGAACTCAAATGGCACATCATCACATCCCTTCTTCAGAAATATAGTTCGATCTTGGAGTTTCACAAAAATAAACAAAAATATAGATATGTCGAGTAGTTTTTAATAATCCACACATCTAAATGCCTGCCTTAGAATTTCTTTTTTTTTTAATTTTGATTGATTAAAATTCACTTGTCATTCAACTATATTAAGCATGCTTCAACAATGATTGAATGTGGTTAAGCCAATAATATCCATCATCACTCACATCGAAACAAAGAAACACAACCAAAACAACTTCCATCAGTAGCTACTCACATGGTACTTGTAAAGTTTTAACTACCATTCCTTCCAACTACTAACCACACCTAAAATAGTAAAGAAAATATGCAATTCGCTTACTTCCAAAAGATAAATCATTCCAAATATTTTTAACTTGACTCTAAGAAATCCCTCTCCTATGTTATATTACGATGTCAAGTGAATCCATAACTAACCCTAAGTACATAAAACTACATTATGTGCACTCACAAAAATCTCAGCCATTTAGATCCATCATACAAAGTATAATTTGTTGTGTCCAAAAAAAACCTACCAACAAACTTGATTTAATCATATGCAAGTGCGACCTATAAGCATATTTGAAGCAGAGTACTTAGTCATCTAAATCATCTACGATATAAAAGAGTGTAGCAACATTATTTCACGTGTCAATTACAAAAGCAAAAACTTACTCTACAATTGTTTGTCCATATACCTGTCATCAAATTGGAAAATTAGTAAATCATATCAACAAAAGAGAAAGAAAAAGAAATCGATAAGATGTAATCAAATGAGAATGAGAACTTACTTTTTAAGATCTGGAGGTTGACCGGATCTGCTCACGTTGAAACCCTAGAAATTGAGTCAATGATGATAAGAGAGACTGGAAAAAATTAGTGTTTACTCAAACTTGGGTTGCTGGATAATGATTAATGAAAGCCGAAAAACTTTGTAATCTAATAAAATTGAAAAGGATATAAAAAATCAACAAAAGAAGCTTTGCTTACTTGATGGTTGGTTGAATTGAAAGGATTGCACCACCATTACCACCACCGCCACTTGAGTTACCACACGATTGCTTTAGAGATCTAGGGTTTCATATCAGATGTGAAAAATGAAAACGTGATTAACAACGATGATATCTATAGATTACAACGACGATGGAGACATTAGATTTAGGGTTTGCAAGTTTACCTTTGTTTCGATTGATTTCTCTTTAGTTAGGGTTTGGAGAAAAAGGGAAAGTGCAAATGATAAGAAATTATTTATACTAAGAATCGAAAACTGGAACCAAGAATAAATGATTAACACCAATATGCTCATGCTTAATGATTGTTGATGCGATCAGAGATGGCTGAAGAATTTAGGTCACAAAGAGAGAAGAGAAGTGGCAGTGGAAGTGATGCGGATTTAGGGTTTTAGAACATTTAAATACCCAGGTCATACGGATCCCGTCTCTACCCATATATAGAAAAAAAAGACCCGGGTTTTTGGAGCTAAAAAGCAAAATTTAGTGCCCTCATTGCTTGACACATCAGCAAAATTTAACACATTTATTATATATAATAGATTAAACAAAAGTTTTGAAGAAAGGGAAAGATCGTTACCTTAATTGTGTCTCTACAAAGGGTTTCTGTTTGGCGATGAAAGCGTTGTGATCGACGTTCGACAGAGACGTCGTTGGCTACAGACAAAGGCGAAGATCCGGAGAGGATATGACGTTCGTGGCTGTCGTCCGCTCCGCCACTTTACCGTCGCAACCGTCTTAGTCATATTCCACCGACGCCGCTGGTTCACGGCAAAATCCGGCCATCTCTCTTTCTCTGCTCTATAGAAACCCTAGTCTGCTAGAGTGTGGCACAACGTGGAGGACTAAAACGTGTTTGGTCGGTGGCGAGGCTACCGACTTTGTAATATGTTATTGAGGTTGTGTGAACATGTTGCAACAAACTTATCATAATTTTAGTTGACTAAATAACATACCTTGTCAACGCCATTAAAATAATTAGGGAGTTTTACTAAAGACATTGAAAAGACTATTATTTAACAAGTAATGACATGTTTAAGAGTAATCTATTGCAAGTTGGCTAATTTTGTAAACTAGGGGACTTTAGGCGGCGGAAATTTGGTGGTATTGGCTCGATTCGTTACCAATACTTGCTATAGCAACTAAAAAGGAAAACAAAAATAAAAAGCCGCAATTTGCACAAAAAGATATAATGTATCGGCATCAATTCAATATGTTATAGTACCGGCACTTGGTATAGTAACCGAAAGCAAAAATTTAAGGTTGTAATATGACACCCAAACAACATCTACTTAAAACAATGAAAACGGTATTTCAGGTTCAATGCATGGTACTCCATTATTCATAGTTCATAGTTTAATTTAAAGGTGAACTTACATTTGAGTAATCTTTATAGATCCAATACATAATATAAAAAACTTAAATAAAGGTATATCGAGTATTCGAGTGGGACGTTTAGTTAGAAGAATAAAATGATTTTTTCTATTTTGTAACTGGTTTATGTAATTATTAATTACTTTAGTATTAGAAAATAATTTTTATTACTTTTTATTATCGAAATAAGAACATACTGTAGAAAGAAAAATTTTATAGTCAACATTTTTATTATCTTCAGCAAACGAATAATTAGTAGAAAAGAATTATTTAAGAATATTGTTCAAAAATACACTTCAACTAGATTTACCACCCGCCGTATTGCGGCGGGGGCGTAAAAAAGTGTCGTGTAACACCAATGCCACACCAACGTCAACGACAACCAATATTGAAGTTACGATTTGTTAATGCGAAGAAATTAGACTGCAACGTACAACATAGAAAATAATAATTAAGTCAATTTAGGACCCCGCGTGTTGTAACGAACCTGTCTGAAGGGAAAAATAGACGACGTAAAAACGTTGAACTACACACGCACGTTGAGTCGTGTTAACTCGCAAAATCTAAAATGAAACGTTAAAACGTTGAACCATACACACACGTTACGCCGTGTTAACTCGCAAAATTTAAAACGAAACGTAAAACGAAAAATCTGTGAAATTTGAAAAGTGTTAGGAAAGAAAGTTGAAAGTAAAAAATTTGTGAGATTAAATTGCAATAGATGAAAACTTGTGGGTTAAAAGTAAAATGTAGTTAAAAGTGTAAATCAATTTGTTTTTTTTTTTAAACTCCCAAAGCTTTGAGTAGAATACTTATACGCCTAAATATATTGCTAATTTATAGTTTGTTAATAATTAACTATAAATTCAACAATTAACTTCGTTACTTAGTTATTTGTTTGTTACTCTGCTTCGTTACTTGTACTTCTTAATTATTTGTTTGTTACTCTGCATAAATTGTGGTTGCTGGGCTAATGGTCTGGATGGGCTCGAAGCTAAGCAGTGGAGTGGACCTAAGCTAAGCAGTGGAGCGGGCCTGAGCTTCAAGTCCAAGATTAGAAGCGTTAGAAGGCTTGGTTTGTTTATTCGCTTTTAGGTTCTGACTTCTTGGGACATGGGTTGGGACATTATTAATCAAATGGTTCCCCCCCCCCCCCTTCCTTGATTGATGGTGGTTTACATGGATTGAATCACGTTTACGGTAAACCGAGCGGACCTTTGTTCGTGCTTGGCTCGTTTACAAACCGAACCCAGCGGAGCGGCTCATTTAAAACCGAGCCACAAATCAAGCGAGCATTTTCGGAGCAGTAAATATTTCGAGCGAGCGGCGAGCGAAGTTCGAGCGGTTTGGACAACCGTGTCGCCTGATTTAAATTTGCTGAGAGAGATAGTGACAATTTAGGGTCTCAAGTTTTTATGTCTTAATAAACAAGCACGTTTCATGGCATAATATTTTTATAATGAATAACAATGTTGTGGCCGACGAGGCGATGATCATATTGCACGAACAATGACGTTGAGAGCAAGAGATGATTGACTTAGGGTAACGACATGAAACATTGAGCCGATGAGCAGACTGACGTTTATCTATTTAGGGTTTAACTTTTAGATTTGATATTAATTTTTTTATTGGCGTGATCGTTCTAAATTTGTATATAGTTGTTGACCAAAATCTAATAGAGTGTTATATATATAACTATAAATTTAATTTATATTAAAGTATATATATATATACACACTAACTAAAAATAATAATTCGAGCCGAACCGAGCCGAGCCGAGCGGACCTTTGCTCATGCATGGCTCATTTACAAAACTGAACCGAGTAGAGCGGTTCGCTTACAACCGAGCGTCAAATCGAACGAGCATTTTCCGAGCAATTTCCGAACGAGCGTCGAACGAGCGACGAGCGCCGAGCGATTTGAACGGCCCTATGTTTACCACAGCCCTCCTATTTGATGATTTTGAGACAAAACTATATCTAAAAAAATAGAATTACATGAGTGCCAAATGCTTTAAAAAACCAAATACTTTAAAAACGTCCAAACACCTGGCCAATTTAAAAATAACGTTATGTAAATAAATGTCGAAACGTAAATAAAAATAGCTCATGTGCACTATTAATATCATTTGAAACTATATACAAAAAGATGAAACATGTAAAAAATTATGACGTCGTAACAGAAAATTCATTTAAAATTTAAAGCGATAACTTTATTAAAGTTCGGGGATTGTAGTGTAAAACGGATTAAGAAGGATAAAAATAACTTTATTAAAGTTCAAGGGACGTTCGATAAATTTATTAAAATTCAGTGAATAAAAATGTAAATTGGTATTAAAAAACTAACAAAATTGAGGTGCTAAAAGCGTAAGAACCAAAACTTTTGTGGTCAAAATATAAAAATAAGGTATCTTGGCTAATTATGTAATTGTTAATGGCATTTTTGTAATTAAAAGAAAATTAAAGGGTAAATCATGTAATGTAGCACCAACCTGTATTTTAATACCTATAATAATGTGGTTAAAGTAGAAAAAGAAAAACTTTCGATGACCAAACCTAAGAGCAAATAACCTTAGTGTAGCTATGTGGCTAAAACATTAGATGACCAAACTAAAAAGTAGATAACCTTATTGTAGCTAACGTGATGTAATGTAATATATATTATAATGTAATATAATATATAATATAATATAATATAATATAATATAATATAATATAATATAATATAATATAATATAATATAATATAATATAATATAATATAATATAATATAATATAATATAATATAATATAATATAATATAATATAATATAATATAATATAATATAATATAATATAATATAATATAATATAATATAATATAATATAATATAATATAATATAATATAATATAATATAATATAATATAATATAATATAATATAATATAATATAATATAATATAATATAATATAATATATAATATAATATAATATAATATAATATAATATAATATAATATAATATAATATAATATAATATAATAATAAAGGGTTAGTAGTTTGTGTCATGACCACACTTTTAGGGTAGTGGTTTTAGATGATAGATTAGAAGTGGATGGCATGACGTCTATCCGGAGGGCCATGGCAGTCAAGACTACACCCTTTAGCCGGTATTCATTATTATAAATCAAGAAATAACTATTTCCACATTTATAATAAGTGATATATATAAGTGATAACTATTTCCACGTAAAACATCGCTTCCATTAACACTTCAATCTATCATTTCTGCAAAAACATCTTTAACCAAAACACCAAAAATTGCAACAATCGTTTGGTGGAGATACACTTCGGCAATCAGGCGATTCGTCTTGTGTTTTGACAACAGAAGGAGGGTGTATGTTAGGACGTTAAAGGCAATTTTGTAGATGGAAGAAGAGGTACAGAGGGGTATCCTATCTCTTGGCATCGTTCTGCATAACGAATGCCATGAAACACAAATGCTTATGAAAGCATTAACAAGGAAATTTGGACCAATCAAAGCAGATCTAAAGTCGGACCCTGTCATGACATCATGGCGTTTTGATGATGAAACAGACATGGTGACCGTTATATACGACAGCGGAGAGCAGAAAGACTACTGGCTTGAAAACATCATGACAAAGCAGGGGCTTGGGTTCATGGAAGAATTGCATAACTCCACTTGTTTGAACACAGAAATGGACTCAAAATTGGCGTTAATGCAAGAAATGTTCAAATGGAGACTTCGGAATCTTCAGGAACAAGAAGCCGATGAAGGTGAAGGTGATGACATGGATGAAGATCCAGACGAAGACTCCGAGGAAGAAGATGACACAAGTGATGGATACTGTCACACCCCCAAAATCCACAAGCGGAATATCACCGCATGAACGCGTGACTGACCAGGATCAAGCCACCAATCATATTGAACAACGTAATTATATAAATAAAACCAACCACAATATAATTGGTGTCTAAAAGAAAGTAATCCAACTTTAAGTTGTCAGCGGAAGCATAAAAAGTAAAACCCAAACATAAGTAATAAGTTCATAAGTTTAAATGTTTAGCATGGAACTCAACAGTTCATGTCCCACAACGATCATTCCTCCCTGTGCAAGCTCCATAAGTACCTAACGACCTGCAAGGCATGTAACAACGAGTCATCAACAAAGTTGAGCGAGTTCACAGTTGGGTGTTTGTTAAGTTATTCCAAAAACATAGTTTCCTTTAACTGGCACCCTTGCCGTGGGGGTTACCCCATAGTTGAAAACATGATTTGTTTATCCCATTTACTCTGGCAATCCAGCCATGGGGGCTACCCCGTGTTTACACTACTATACTTGTTACCATATCGACCACTGACGTTAGTCATGTTTATGTGCCCTTTTTGCGTCAATGTCTATCATCATTGACGTGCCCAGATCCATTAGTTCACGCACGTCCTCTGCGGCATGGTGTGAGGCTTGTCAGACCTAAATAGCGCTATCTAACTAATAACTCGCTCACCATAGGCCCGGCGATTAAGTCGATATAAAAGGAGGGACTTCGTGATAGAGTTTTGGTCTAGTGAACTTTAAACTGTCCAAGAGGACGAGGAATTACATTCCTTAACCCGTACTGTCCTACCCAAGAAGGACGAGGAATCCATATTCCTTAACCCATTCCCAACCCACCGGGAATCCCATGCCTTGTAGAAAGTGTGAACTCACCTTAGGTTAGCTCGGCAGATAAACGAAAGGTCAATCGAGCTGGTTGAGCCTAACCACGTCCTAACATGGTTACCATACAAGTCAGGTCTAGGTCCAAGTAGTGCACGTAAGTTTACACAGATTTAGCAAATCAAGAACACGAAATGATCATGGCATACATGGCATACACATTGAACATGTTAAACAAATCAGTTAACACATAAAACCCGAACTTGTGCGATCAAGACGTATTGGGCTGAGGTAACAGTGTAAGCCCAATAACATCTTGTGCGATTGGGTAATTGAAACCCAAACAACTACCCGGCCCAACATGTTGTGCGATCAGCACAACCTTGTGCGATCCACAGCATGTTGTGCGGTCCAAAGTTCACCCGGCCCAGTTTATGAATAAGCCCAATAATATCTACACAACCCAATAAATAACAGACATTGATCTTGTGCGGTTCGGATGGACTTGTGCGATCCAGACAAGTTGTGCGGCTGGGTTTTGGGCTTTAAGGCCCAACTGTATAAAAAGTCCAAGTGGTTTGTGTGTGGCCCAAGCCTTGTGTGATCGGTAGTTACTTGTGCGATCCACATGGTCTTATGCGATCATGCATATGCTGTGTTGTACACTGTGTTCTAACCAGTTGTACTCCAGCCCATCTTGTGCGACTGCCTTGTGCGATCAGATCAGATCTTGTATGATCTGATCTTGTGCGACCGACAATCTTGTTCGATCAGTTATGTGATTTTCCTAAAATCATGCAATTCATTCTAACAGTTTCCAAATTAAATCAAATCATCACTAACAGTTTCTATCCCTACTTTAATCGATCAAATCATGGTTCCTATCATAAAATTCATATGAACTCTAATCATAATCAACATATAAACAACCACTTATACATTAAACCATTAGATCATTGAATTCAAATCGTCATACAACACTTCATACTCGATCATGCCTTTAATCCGAACACACACACACACAGCCGATTACATTGCATCCATTCGGTTCTTAAATCAATAACATGCAATCCGACTTACATAAACCCTAATTTCACAATCAACCAATTATACATATCACTTATTCATACATTACCACAACATCAAGAATCATCCATCATACATACAACCCTAGCTATCACATCGAATCAAGGAATCATAATATCATCTAACAAAACATTACTCGTGAAACACTAACCGGTTATAGGCTAGAACAAGGATGATCCGAATAAAAAGAGCTTCGAGAGAGAGAGAGATGTGGCCGTCGGCTTCGAGAGAGAGAGGAGAGAACTAGGGTTTGGTAAACTTTGTGTGTTTTGATGAAGTGTAGAATTTATACTAACACACTAGGTGTTATTCGAACTAAGGGAGTGGGCCGAACCCTTCATGGGCTGCCCTTAAGGTTCGAGTACAAGAGTATGGCCCGGATGAGCTTGTACGGTTGGGCTAGTGTTGTGCGACTACATTGAATACATACATTACACACATAATCACGTATTTCACACATAATCACGTAACATAAACATTCCATTAATATCAACGTGTCACATAATTCACATAATATTCAGACATGTTACATCGAGGCACACAAAAGAGTTTTAAAACATGAGTTGTCACATTATCCCCCAAGTTGAAAGAAATTTCGTCCCGAAATTTAGCATGTACTCACTGAGGAAGCTAGTTATGTTGTATGGTTTTTCCGGTTTTCCTGGGGTGTCATATCCTTCCCCCGTTGGTTTGGAATTTCGTCCCGAAATTCCGCAGTAGCTTCAGCCTCAGTAGTGGTTTCGCTGTTCTCGAACAACTGGGGATACTTGTGTTTCATCTGGTCTTCTCGTTCCCAGGTAAACTCTGGGCCACGACGGGAGTTCCAACGAACTCGAACAAGGGGTATTCTGGTACGCTTGAGAATCTTCACATCTCGGTCAGTAATCTCTAGTGGTTCCTCAACGAATCGCAACTGATTGTCGATTGTGAGCTCCTTGAGAGGAACTATGAGGGTCTCATCTGACAGACACTTCTTCAGATTCGACAAAGGACTTGTGCATTGCTTGCCACAATTCAGAGGTAAAACGCGCATCTCGATCAGATATGATAGAGGTTGGCACCCCGTGCCTCGAAACCACTTCCTTTAAGTAAATGTCGGCTAACGTGGAAAACTTGTCTGTTTCTTTGATAGCCAAAAAGTGTGCAGACTTGGTCAGTCGATCCACGATCACCCAAATGGTGTCATTTCCGCGTTGAGATCTAGGCAGGCCAGTAACGAAATCCATGGAAATTTGCTCCCATTTCCATGTCGGGATCTCTGGTTGTTGCAGTAGGCCTGATGGTTTCTGATATTCACTCTTGACTCTCGCACAAGTCAAACATTTACCAACGTAGGTTGCTATGTGGGCTTTCATGCTAGGCCACCAGTATGTAGTCTTTAAGTCATGGTACATCTTATCCGAACCAGGATGTACTGAGTAACGAGACTTATGTGCTTCATCCATCACAAGCTCGCGTAAGTTTCCATAAAGTGGAACCCAAATGCGTCCCGTTATGTAGTATGCGCCGTCTTCCTTCTGTTCTAACCGTTTCCTTGAACCTCGTAGGGACTCCGCCCTGATGTTCTCTGCTTTCAATGCTTCAAACTGAGCATCTCGTATCTGAGCAGGAAGACTAGATTGGATGGTAAGTTGCAACGCGTGCACTCGCTTAGGTGTAGTATACTTTCGACTGAGGGTGTCGGCCACCACATTGGCTTTGCCCGGATGGTACTTGATTGCGCATTCGTAATCACTCAAGAGCTCGACCCATCGACGTTGTCGCATGTTTAACTCCTTTTGCTTGAAGATATGCTCGCGACTCCTATGATCGGTGTAAATGGTGCACTGGGTACCGTACAGGTAATGTCTCCATATCTTAAGAGCAAAAACCACTACTGCCAACTCTAAGTCGTGCGTAGTGTAGTTCCTTTCATGAACTTTAAGTTGGCGTGATGCGTAAGCAATGACCTTATCCCGTTGCATCAACACACAACCAAGTCCTTGGATTGACGCGTCACAGTAAACAACGAAGTCGTCTGTGCCCTCGGGCAACGACAGGATAGGTGCGCTACAGAGCCTATCCTTCAAGTGCTGAAATGCAGATTCCTGCGCATCACCCCAACGATAGATGACACCCTTCTGAGTTAAAGAAGTGAGAGGTTGTGCAATCTTGGAGAAACCCTTGATAAACCTTCTGTAGTAGCCTGCCAAACCCAAGAATTGGCGGATTTCTGTTGGTGTACGGGGCGCAGGCCAGTTCTTGATCGAGTCTACCTTGGATGGATCAACATGAATCCCATCCTTGTTTATCACGTGGCCTAAGAAATGGACTTCGCGAAGCCAAAAGTCGCATTTCGAAAATTTGGCATACAGCTGCTCTGCTCGAAGAAGTTCTAAAATAAGCCGCAGATGGTGCTCGTGTTCCCCCTGACTCTTAGAATAGATCAGGATGTCGTCGATGAAAATAATAATGAACTTGTCCAGATAAGGTTTGCACACTCGGTTCATAAGATCCATGAAGACCGCAGGTGCGTTTGTCAATCCAAAAGGCATAACCAGGAACTCGTAATGCCCATAACGAGTCCTGAACGCTGTCTTAGAGATATCCTTGTCTCGGACTACTCAGTTGATGGTAGCCTGACCTCAAGTCAATCTTCGAGTAGTAGCTCGACCCTTGCAGCTTGTCGAATAAGTCATCAATGCGTGGAAGAGGATAACGGTTCTTTACGGTCACCTTGTTGAGTTCGCGGTAGTCAATACACATTCTGAAAGTATTGTCCTTCTTCTTCACAAACAATACTGGAGCTCCCCAGGGCGAAGAACTAGGACGAATAAAACCCTTATCCAAGAGTTCTTGTAGTTGCGTGGACAGTTCTTCAAGTTCTGATGGAGCTAAACGATAAGGTGCTCGAGCTATGGGCGCTGCTCCAGGAGCTAGCTCGATTTGAAATTCAACCTGACGGTGGGGCGGAAGACCAGGTAATTCCTCAGGGAATACCTCTTGAAAGTTGCGTACAATCGGAATGTCTTCCATCTTCTTTTCCTTCGATGCAGTATCAATCACGAGAGCTAAAATAGCGGTGTGGCCCTTTCGCAAACACTTCTGGGCCTTAAGGAAAGAGATGATGCTCACAACAGCACCACTCTTGTCGCCACGTATCACGAGAGGTTCTTCCCCAAAACGAGGGATGCAGACAATCTTCTCGTTGCAAAAGATTTCAGCTTGATGATCCGATAACCAATCTATCCCAATAACAACGTCGAAACTACCCAGATACTTTTCGGATTAAGTACCTTCTGACGAAGGGTTTTAATTTTTTTTTCTTCTGTGTAATCTCCTTTTTTTAAGATAATTAAATGATATATTTCTCTATTTATTTGCAAAACGCCAAAAAATAAAACAAAACGTTATTGCTTACAAAACGACAGAAATAACAAAAAATATTTTTCCTGCTTAAGATTTTATTTTCTCCGTTATTGTATTTTGTCATCTTGGTCTGCATAACGCCATTTAAAAAAACGCCAAACTTGGAAGATGGGACATATCTCCCTAGAAACTGATAAAAGCTGATCAAAACAGTAAATACAAACAGTAATTGAAAATACGGTTACTTTATTACCATCATTTATTATAATAAAAAAATCCCGCCTAAACTACGCACCAAAAAACTCCTATAAGAGAGGGGTCTACACAAAATGAATTGATCACTCCCAGAAAAACAAACGTCATGTTCTCTGGAAACCACTCACTTTAAAACGCCAAAAAAGGTTAGTTAAAATAACTACAGATGGCAAAGCTTTCACTGAATCGATTCCTCTCTGAAGGGTTTATCTCTATAATTTTTTGCTGAATGAGATGGACAAATATTCAAGAAAAAGAGACTGATGACATTGATATGTCATCATGTGAGCTTGTTCTTGATGAATATATGCATGGCATGAAGAGATCAACACAAGTGTAAAATGCTATTTTGGACTCCATTATTATAAATAGCATTAAGCAAGAGTTGATCTTCAATGACATGCCACCAAACAAGAATATCACACCAAAAAATAGGATGCCACTAAGCAGTTTCGTCTAAAAAATATGGGGTTTATGTAGCTAAGGTATTCAAAGCTTCAAAACGCCAAAACAAATTCAAGTAGAAAAGGCTGATGACAGTCAAGATTCGGATGAGAAATTAGATAACCATTTTTATTTTTTTTCTTTTTCATTTTATATTGTTTTGTTATCAAATTATCTAGTGTTTTGTTATCTAATTCTCTACAAATAAAATACATTATTACATAAAACGCCAAAAACTACAAACATCAAAATGCTAGTAGTATGAAAACTGTGAGAACGGGTGCTGGCAAAGCACCTTGTCAAATGTATTAAACGCCAAAAAAATGACTAAACGCCATAATAAACATTTGGTCTTATTGTAATCTTATAAAAATATTAATGACTCGTAGTGAATTATTATACAATGCCACAAAACACCAAAAAATTGACCAGAAAACGCTATAACGCCAAAAAAATATCTATGTGACACAAAAACAATTAATTCAACGCCAAAAAGTTTAATGAATACAGTTAACGTCAAAATAATCTTAGACGCCAGAAAATGTTATAGCGCGTTGGGAAAATAAAAGAAGATTGAAAAGATAAAAAAACCCCTCACCCCCTGATCATATCTCACGCCACGTGTTGGGCCAGGATGCGTTCTCACCGTTCTCACACTTTTGAGCATTTTCTCATGATCTCGTACCTATATATTAGTTATTAAAATAATATGTTAGAATAAAATATAAATAAAAGTTATGAGGTTGAAGGAGAGAGTGTCATTTAACATTAGTTGAAATCCTTTATTAGAAATATGATAGGATCAGATAGTATATTAACATATCTTAATATAGTTTTGTAACGCGCTCAGTATATATATATATATATATATATATATATATATATATATATATATATATATATATATATATATATATATATATATGGTGGGGTTCTAGAGTGAACACTAGTGTATTTGCGAACTAAGTGAACAAATCCTGGCCATTGATCTACACACGTGTATGGCCAGGATCTCATCATCAAATCGTAAAATACACTAGTGTATTTCAACATTAAATCCTGGCCATTGATCTACACACGTGTAAGGCCAGGATTAGTTCACTCAGTTCGCAAGCTACACTAGTATTCACTTTTGAACCTAACCCTATATATATATATATATATATATATATATATATATATATATATATATATATAGAATTGCGCTAAAATAAGAACCACCTCCAGTTGTAAGAACTGTGAGAACTACTTGATCCGGGGCGAGTTGGACCAAAATTTTTTTTCATAAACGTAGATGCGTGTATTATAAACACATTTGTAAAAAAAATTCAAAAAAAATGTCGTGTGTGTAGTTTTGAGCACCACAAGTTTGTGTTTACGGGTACCGTAAATTTTCCGGTTAAATTTCCGGTACCCGTAAACACAAACTTGTGGTGCTCAAAACCACACACACAACCTTTTGTTTTGAATTTTTATTTACAAATGTGTTTATAATACACGCATCTACGTTTATGAAAAAAAAATTTGTCCACCTCGGCCCGTACGGTGTAGTTCTCACGGTTCTTACAACTCGAGGTGGTTCTCATTTTAGCGGTCCCATATATATATATATATATATATATATATATATATATATATATATATATATATAGGATTTGGGTTCAAACTTGAACAAAATCCCACGCGTGAACTACGTGAACTGATCTGGGCCCTTGGTTTTTATCATCTTGAGATTTTAAGTCAATGGCATGATGGTAATTATTTGGTCATTTTTTCCATTTAATTAAATACATAAGGGTATATCCGTAATTACACAATCAAAATAATTCAAAAAAGGAACATAAATTCTTTCCATATTTAAAATCTAATCAATTCAAATCCAGTAAATTTGTTCTCTCTCTCTCTCTCTCCATCTTGATGAAGATAATCAGTTTCAAATCCATTTTTTTTGTACGAAATTCTCTCCAATGGCGTCTGTGACCCACCCCTTTAAAGCAGCCAAGACCAATTCCATTTCAGGAGTTGCTACATCACCATTATTACCATTCTAACCTTCAACCACCGGGAACCGCCACCACCACGGGCAATGCAACCTCCTCCCGCAGTCGGAGCCGTAAATCGGCGGTGGCTGCTTCCACCTCCACCGCTTCCAAAACCGTAACTTCTTCCTCATCCTCATCCTCCACTTCCTCCGCCCTAACTTCCGTCGATACATCCACCGGATTTCCAACAAAGCCGTCTATCAGCTCCGATCAACTCCGTCACTGCACTCAAGCTCTCAAGTTCCTCAAGGAGAAACAGTCCGATCAGTATTCGGTTATCGAAAAGGAGTTCTCGATTTTGCAGGTTTTTTGCTCGTTTATTTTGTTTTTTTGTGCCCTAGGTGGATTTTATTGACGTGCGTTAGGTTTTACTTGTTCGAATTTGTGTAATCGATGCTGTTTTTGATCGATTATGGAGTGTGATATTGTGTTTTTGTGCCCTAGGTGGATTTTATTGATTTACGTTAGCTTTAACTAGTTTGAATCTGTGTAATCGATGTTGTTTTGATTGACGTGCGTGAGGTTTAACTTGTTTGAGTTTGTGTAATTGGTATTGTTTTGATTGATTATGGAGTGTAATGTTGTGTTTTTGTGCTCTATTTGGATATAATTGACGCCCGTTAGGTTTTACTTGTTTAAATTCGTGTAATTGGTATTGTTTTGATAAATTATGGAGTGTAATATTGTGTTCTGTAAATTATGTGTGAAATGATTATAAGTGATTACTGTAAATGCAAGGAAGATGAAGATCTACTAGGTTCGTATGCTTCGAGTTTTAAGTATGAGAAACAGTCTGATTAGTATTCGGTTTTTGAAACGTAGTTCTCGATTTTGCAGGTTATTTGTTCGTTTATTTTGTAGTTTTTTGTGCCCTAGGGGGAGTTGATTGATGTGCGCTAGGTTGGATACACGATTGTTGAAAAGATTACACTTTTAAATCAGTTAACATGTAACATGGGATGATGTTCTTTCTAAGTTGCTGGTTGTTTGCAACACTTGATCCAAATACAAGGAGGGTACATGCTGGTAATTTCTTTGGTAAAACCTCATACTTCAATATTGATTACATTTTTGTTTTATTTTTTTATATGGATTATAAAGTGGTTCGTAGTATTAATATCATATCTACTAACCATAAGGCGATGTACACATGTGTATTCTGATTTTGCTTGTTTTTAAGGCGCTGTACACATGTGTATTCTGATTTTTGCTCTGGTTTTAAGGCGCTGTACACATGTGTATTCTGATTTTGCTCTGTTTTTAAGGCGCTGTACACATGTGTATTCTGGTTTTGCTATATTTTTAATGCGATGTACACATGTGTATAGCGTCTGTTTTTGTGATATCTCATATTTTTTTTGTGTATTGAATGTGTAAAGTTGTTGATGTACACTTGTGAATTATGCAAAGTACTAATTGCTGATTTTGTTGTGTTATTATAGGAGACGTCGTAAACGAGGAACGTGGTGATGGAAGGTCGGTAAGGACGATTCACGTATGAGGTCGATAAGGATGATTCACGTATGTTTGTCTGCTTGGTCGATAAGGATGATTCAGCATACAACGCGCCGAATAGTTGTAAAAGACTATGTCTTTTTTATTTTTCCGATTATGTTGCGTTTATTGTTTTCACGAAACTGGAACTTGTAATTGTATGTTTTTTTTGGTTTGGCAAACATTATAGAAATTGTTATTTGCTTAATATAAAATAGGTTTACAAGTTTTGTTTATATGTATGTATTATTTAGCTAATTACACATTTGTACCATGCTGAGTACACATGTGTACTGTTCAATTCATATCAAAGTACACATGTGTATACTGTTGAAATATGAAGGTTACGTGAATCTTAAAAATCATAATCCGAATTCTGGTGGTGAAATCTAAAAAATAAAAATGAAATAAAAGATAATGTGGATAATGAATTTAAAATAGGAAAGATGTAACTTAATTCAATTATTAAAATAATGATTTAAATCTAATTTTTATATAATTACAATCATACCCTTAACAACTAAAAAGGAAATCAATGGTCCAGATTTGTTCACGCAGTTCACGCATGGGATTAGGTTCACACTGGAACCCTACCCTATATATATATATATATATATATATATATATATATATATAGGAACAGGATCAGGAGAGAACGCCTCAAAATGTGAGAACGGTGAGAACGAATCTCAGCCACAAGATCTTAGTCGTCTGTGTCTGTGGCTGAGATTGATGCGGTGGCATTTTTGTAAATAATAAGGGCTTTAGAACTACCAAGAGGGGTAAAATAGGAAGATCCAAACAAAGGAGCACATGCTAATCACATGCCATTTTCCCCATCATATTTAAACGACAATAACTTTTTTATACGTGATTATTTTTCAAAAAAAATTACACCATAAAACTGAGCGTTTTTTTTTTATCTTTCCAACGAGTATACTATTGATATACTTTTCGAGAAAAAAAATTAACTGGGTTTTATGGCGTTTTTCTGAACTGTGTGTTTTATGGCGTTTTAGACTAGGTATTTTCATGTTGTTTTTCTGAACTAGGTGTTATTTTGCGTTTTAACTAGGTATTTTAATGGCTTTTTTTCTAAACTGAGTGTTTTATGGCGTTTTCAACTGAGTTTTTTCATGGCGTTTTTCTGAACTGGGTGTTTTATGATGTTTTTCTGAATGGGATGTTTTTATGGCGTTTTATTTGAACACCCAGTTCATGTGAGTGGGGTTTTTTTTGACAATATTACCCCTTAGTGTAATTTAGTTTCAATGCCACATGTCACCACCAAAATCGTTCTCACACTTTTTACCGTTTTCTCTAAATCTTGACCCTATATATATAGGGTAAGGTTCATGCGAGAACCACCCTTATTGCAAGAACCGCGAGAACCAATGTGAACACAAAATAAAATCTAAAAAAAAAAAAAGAAAAAGCACTCAAAAAATTTTTTTTTTAAATATTTTTGTTAAAAAAATCGCTATATTTCGTTACAAGAAAAAACACCTTTTTTAGTATTAGTTATCCATGCACATGTGCATATATATCATTACTTCGACAAATTCGGTAATACGTTATCAGGAATAGAGAATTGCACTTTAATTTACAATACCATCAGTAATACACTACTTTTTACATTACCAATATTTAAAATCCACATGTGCATCATTAGGTATAACCATGATATAACGTGTTTTGGTACAAAAAGTTTGTGCTTTTGAATGGAGAAGTAGGCCCATATACATGTTTTTTGGTTAGTTATATCTAGTGGTTGATGGTTTGGTTATAGCTGTAAATTTATGATGTAATATGTTGATTGGATGGTATAAATGGTGTTTACATACATGTAATAAAGTGAAAATATTGGTAATGATATTGTATTATGGATGTTAGGAGGTAATGGTATTGTCTTATGGATGGTAGGAGGTAATAGTAGTGTATTATGGATGGTATGATAAATGAAAGAGAAAGTGTATTCAAAGTAGTGTACCAAAACACCTTATTTCATGTTGATACATATAGATGCACACGTGCATTTCTAATATTGGTAATGTAAAAAAGTATTGTATTACACATGGTAGTGTAAATAAAAGTGCAATTGTCTAATATTTTTAATGAATTACGGAATTTGTCAAAGAAATGACAAAAATGCACATGTGCATGTTTGTGTATTATGGATGGAATGATAGATGAAAGAGAAAGTAGTGTACCAACACCTTATTTCATGTTGATAAGATGTACATATGCATTTCTAATATTGTTAACGTAAAAAGTAGTAGTGTATTACATGTGGTAGTGTAAATGAAAGTGCAATTGTCTAATATTTGTAATGAATTACGAAATTTGTCAAAGAAATGATATAAATGCACATGTGCATGGATAACTGTGACTCGATATTTTTTTATTATAAACGAAATATAGCGATTTTCCAAAAAAAAATAGTTAAAAAAAATTTTTTTGGTTGTTTTTTAGATTTTTTTAGGTATTATTGTTTGTGTTCACACTGGTTCTCGCGGTTCTCGCAATAAAGGGTGATTCCTAACGGATCCTTTTCCTATATATATATATATATATATATATATATATATATATATATATATATTTATATATAGTTTAATTCTATAAGATAGATACTTGTATTTATATCTTAAGATGATTGTTCATAATAATCATCACTAGATTAATTAATATATTGTAGGTGTGTACGTATAAAAATGTTGTGAACTTTCGAATTATATTAGCATCAACACCATGTGAGCGACTTAATGTCTAATATGTGTTTGCAATATTTTTAGTTAAACCAAACCGATACTAATCATCCGTGTAACACCCGCATCCCAGGATAAGCTCTAGGATAAGCTCTGGTGAGTGTTACGTGCCGGATATACAGAACACATAGTAATTAGAGCATTCACAACCGAGTTTTCAAATTTTATTCAAACATTAAAGAGTATTATGCATCTCTCATATTACACAATAATATTACATCAGTTTAACTATAATAGCGATCAAACTCTTCAGCATCCCTCTAGACCTCTATCTCTTCATATGCTAGTTTCAATGTCTGTAATTCCTGCAATCACATGGCACCTAGGATGTATGCCCGAAAAATATTTGGGACTCAGGTGAGTTCATGAATGATTATATTCAAAACATGCATTTATCGACTATAACATCAATCAGATATAATCATGGCAAACAAATAAGAACAGAGTAAGCATATTATGTTCACATAACCAGGCTATGTATACAAACTTTACTGTCTAAATCAGATACATACAGTCAGCCCTCAATCATCCTATCAATCATTGCCAAATATCACGGATGCTATAAATAGTCGATTCCATAGATATTACCAATCAGATGAAACAACACATCCTGTTTTAGAAACGGTTCAGAGGAACTCACCTTGCTAGCTAGTAGTTCTTGAGCCTTCAGATAATTAAGCTTCTTGTAAGTCTATAGTCCTGGTTCTAAGCCTTCTATCTAATTTAACAGAGTATAATACACATAAATGTAAAAACCGAATCAAACTTTAACGACCCTCATGAGAACGTAGTTAACAAAGTATAGCCTTATTCAGGCAGTACTTTGGCATCCGTTGATTGGTTTCAGATCGATCGGATAGGGTATCGTTTCAGTGAATAGGGTTTAGTACACTTTCTACTGAGCAGAGTTTCGAAGTTTAGGGGTTCGAGAATTGAAATAGCAGAACGAGAGGGAGTTTGTTCGCGAAATAAGATCGAACAGGTGCGAATGATCAAGTCCCAGACTGACCTTTATATAGCACAGGTGAGCTTCTCCTGCACGTCGTGGGAGGAGACATGGAGTCTCCCGCGTGTCGCCGGGAAGGTCGGCCTGGCCTAGGTTGCCACGTGTCCTAGGTAGGTTGAACATGCGTCGGGCCGTGGTGACATGTGTCCTCGGCCGCCTTTTTCGTCCAATCGGGCATTTTTCTCGATTTTTGTGCAGGTTCTTATCGCGTATGCTCGGGTCTTGATCTTAAATGGTACGTTTTTAATTGTGAGTCTAATAAGGGTACTTTTGTGTGGGTTAGTTCATTGATCGCAAGTTTTCTTAACCACTAAGTTTTCTGCGCACTTGGGGTTTTGATTATGGATTTATTCGGGACATTTTGGATTTTATTGACCAGAAGACTCGGAGTGTTGCAATTTGTTGTGTAACATCCGTATTTTTATTAGTTAGTATTACTATTACTGTATAATACAATTAGCAACTTAACGTATCACCGATCCATTGTGTGGTTTCATCAAGAGCACATACCCGCAATAAACTACCAAACGATTGAACTAACAATATTCCATATTCCAACTCACACGCCTTTTGGACGTGGTCACTTTACATTTGACAATCAAACTCTCTATGGAACCGACAAAATATCCAAACCAACGCGTCTTTTGACGTCGTCACTTTACATTCAACAACCAAACTCATGCACCTTTCGAAAAGAACCAAACATGCGATTAATAAATTTTCTTACGCGCTTAATCAATTTGGTATATAATACAAAATTGTCCTTCGTTCGAACCAACAGACTTTCGGCACTGGCTATGGAGGCCGGCCACCGCTGATGACGGAGAGAGAGATGCGGTTGTGCGCTGGCAGTTTTATGGGATGACCGACCACAGCGGCGAATAGCAGTGGCATCCATGCGGTTTCCGGTGCTTCCGCAGACTATGTGTTTACGGTTGGAGGACGGGCTTCGACTTTTAATGGCAGACTCCCGTTAAGAACAGGCCATCGTCCGATGAATCATTAGAAGATGAGGGTGGTTGTGATGGAGAACTGGAATGACATAAATAAATGATTTTGTTTGGTAAGTTAAAAATCGAGGACGCCAACGCTTTATTGTGTTAATCAAGATTTTCAATACACTGTAAGTTTTCTGGGTCAAATAGTAGAAATAAAGTTTAATTAATTAATTAAGAACTTTAAATTAAATTGTTAACTAATCTAAATTTTCTTTTTTTCTTTTTTTTTTGGAATATGTCACAGAATAGTAACCAAGTTTTAAAAGTGTTCTAATTAGGTCACTCATATCATTTTTGTCCCAATTAGATAACTTAACATTCAAATCGAGTCATATCCTTTTTTCTATGTGTCAAGAAAAAAATGAAGAATAAGATGTTGGGGTCGGATTATTTTAATATATGAAATTATGTTTATTAGAAATTAAAACACTTTAATTACATTAAAAAATAAAAACAAAACAAGTTACAATCCACGTCATCACTCGAAGTTAGCATCAAACAAAAGGGAAAAAAGAAACAAAAATCCACATCATCATGGTTACTTATGAAATGGATGAAAAAACCCTTAATTTTAATGAAAAATGAATGTTGAGTGACCTGATTGGAACACTTTTAAAACTTGAGTGACTTAATTAGAACACTTTTAAAACTTGGTTACTATTCTACAAATTTACCCTTTTCTTTTTTTATGCCAATGAAGTGGTGGTGGAGTGGTAAGGGACTAAGGGAGAGACTTGGTGTTCTAAGGGACCCAAGTTCGATTTCTGCCCTCTGCATTATTTTCTACGGCACCTGGTGATGATGGGAGACTAGGCGAATAAGTGGAGATCGCTAGTTCGATCCTTGAACTGAGCGGGTTTTACCTCACCGCACTGTCGTGCATTCGAGTGAGTGTTCACGGGCTTCGGCCGTAGATGAGGGTTTTCCCCGGTTCGAAGGCGAGTGTATCCCAATATGGTGAATTAACTAAATCTAAATTTTATTTTTGTATTTTAGTTCTTTTGTAAGTTAACTAAATCCATTTAAAGCTTCTAATAAAATATGGTAAAAACTTTTTGGGAAAGTAACGTAATGTAAATTATAACTTTAAAACGAACACGTATCTCTGTCGCAACACACGTAGAAATATACTAGGCATTTATAGATTAATTTGCTTCCATTCGAACCATTTTACCCCTTGCAAAAAGTCATGAAATTATAATTTATTTTGTTCATATAACCGCCATGCGAACCGTCACATTAATTTATAGGGCATGTTGATTTGATACCAAGCATTGTAAAAAGTTAGGGATATGTCTGTTCACAAGAAAACCAAGTCAGTTCATAAATGAAAATAATATTTCATTAGTGATGATTTCACTTATTAATTTCTCATCTAACATAGTGATGCTAAATGTTAATAGTCAACAATCTGTCGCAGCGCGCGGGTAACGTAAACTCGTTTTATACAAATATAAAACCTCACATCATTGCCCATTAATGTCCTGAATAGTAGTTTTGTCATTAACAATATAATGAGGGTAAATTACACTTTTCATCCTTTATGTTTGTACCGGATTGCAACGGATAGCCTTTAACTTTAATAATTACAGTCACAGTCTTTTATTTTGAAAACTCGTTACATCTTTCTTCCTTTAGCACTAAAAAAGTTAAAAACACTTGTGGTTCCTTTCCAAGAATTGAAAATCGATGACAAGCTTTAGTTTATGAACCCGTCGAAATCATGGACTGGGAAGTCAAGGTCCGTAAACACAGTTGTATAACTATCGTGAGAGTTCGTTGGAACTCAAGACGTGGACCGGAGTTCACGTGGGAACACGAGGATCAGATGATGCTCAAGTATCCTCACTTATTCAAAACTGCTGAACCTAACCTTGATGCAACTAATGAATTTCGAGACAAAACTCCCTTTTAATTTGGGAATGATGTGGTACCCGAGGAAAATCCACAGTTATCTTAACTCACCGTTTCACTTGTCCGAGACTGCTTATCAAATTTCGGGACGAAATTTCTTTCAAGTTGGGGATTATATGACAACCCGCAACTTCAAGTTACTACTTTAACCTAACCACAGTTAAGTTAAACATACATTCATGGCACTGCATTTAACTAGAGTTAGTTAAATGGGTTTACGCTGGTAATTAGAGGAATTACTGGAACACACACACATGATAACTCTCGAACGTTGGTGACTAACACAAATAATAATTAGAAACGGACGGTTGATACGAAACTTATGTGCTACATGACAAATACGTGAACTACATGCTTTAAATGTAAATTACATATTATTATGTGCCTTATGTAAAAGTTGCATAATTAGGGGTGCCTCGTGAATAAGTTAGAAACTCTTATAACCACTCAAAACCCTAAACTCCCCACAACTTCACTATACGGCAATTTGTTTTCTCAAATCATTTCTCTCATCTTTTGGCTACTCCAAGTCCCTACGCAAATCATTGATCTTTGGTCCTTCAATTCTTCAAGAAACAATTCTAAATCAATCCAAGGTAAGGTTTATATCACACTTGTTATGTTGTTTCTTTTTTATTCCAATGCAAACGCCTAGACATCCAAACAATCTGTGTTTTGTTTCATGATTGATGAATGTGTTATAATTGTTGTAGACTGAATGAATGTTTAATGATTGTTTAATGTTAATGGTAGTAGGGACATGATAGAATTGTTAGATTGATTGATTTGATTCCTGACACTGTTGATGTATGTACGTCTTAGGGTTTTGGTTCGTGGAAACCTTGAAGAATGGAATTTCTAATTGTCAGACTTTGTGAAGTCACAAATTTTATCCCTATTTGTTAAACTTATGTTAAGTCCGCACATATGAAACTCTATATAAGTCCGCACTTGTTAGAAAACATGTACGCATTTATTGAATAAAAACAAGTCCGCATTTGTTGAATATGAACATGTCCATATTTGATGTGGTTCATGTAGTCCGCATATGTTAAAATTCATAAGAGTCCGCACTTAATGTATGCTATGATGTCCGCGCATATGATTGTTAAATGGTCCGCACTTATGAACTTTAAAGTTATCCGCACTTATTTAATGATAAAAGTCCGCATTTGATGTATAAGTGTCCGAACTTAAGTAATGTTTAAGTGTCCGAACTTAAATGATGTTTAAGAATCCGAACTTATGTGAGGATTAAAATGTCCGAATTGATTGTAAAGTGTCTGAATTTATGTTGATGTAAAGGGGGTCCGCACATATTAAGGGTTTTGATAAGTGCGCACTTATCTAAACGGTGTCTGAACTTAGGGGTGTCCGAATTTAGTGTATGTGTATATACATTGATGTCCGCACTTGATACATTTTTACACATACACACTGATGTCCCCACTTAATATATGGTTGCATTTATACAATGATATCCACACTTACACATATCCGCACTTATATATACTGTCAGCGCTTATACTTGATATCCGCACTTAGAAGAAATGATCAAATAAGCACTGAATTGTTTGGTCACTTAGGGTATTGCAAACTTTACTTGTATACTTATCAACACTGAATGAATATTTGGTCGCGTGTAACGGATCTAACTTGTATTTAACGCGTAGAAACACGATATCATTTACCGAGCAAACTATGGTGAGTTCACTACTTTTTCACAAGCATGCGTCCCGGGGGGACAAACAAACTACTATTCCTGGGAGGAATTACTTTTCAAACTACTATTCTTGGGAGGAATAGTTTTCAATGTTTTGGTTTAATTTCGATGTTAGTTAATAAACTCAACTCTATCACGAAAAACCTTACTTACATTTCGAGCTAGTTGCTTAGGAGGAAAAAGCGTATTAGTTGATAGCGCTATTAGGCCAGACAAACCTCACATCGTACCTGGGAGGATGGGCGTGAACTAATGACCTTAAACACTTTGATCATTGCTGATAGACATTGATGAGGGCACCAAAAACGAACAGTCAATCGGTACAGAGTTTATTATTCGTAACATGTCTTTAAACTAAACACTTAAATGATTTTCGTTAAACAAAACTGTGAACTCGCCAACTATATGTTGACACATTTTTCTGCATACTTGCAGGTCGTTAGATAAATCATACATTGGAACTTGCTATCTAGAGAGTGGAAGGTGTCATGGGGCATATTATTTGAGGGAACATTGAACACTTCTCATTTTAAAACAATTTGATTTTTAGTCATGTTTAAACGATTATAATGCTTCCGCTGAATACATTGTTTTGGTTGAATCTTCAGCTTTTGAAATGCACTAATCATGTTGAACATGAAGTTTGTATTTAATGTTATTTACTAATAGTTCGACTTGATTAGTGGCTAGATCCTGGTACGTCACACGCCTCGCGGTGACATCCGCATGTGGTATTTTGGGGGTGTGACAAACACCATCTGAAGCTAACCCACCCATAACCCACCCACCTGTTACAGACCTACCCTTAAATTCAATGCCCACCGACCTAGCTTCCACTTCACCTTCTGGCCCACCCTACTCCTCTTACGCCACTACCTCACACCACGGCCCATCCTCTACAAACCTTGGCCAATTTACCACACCTGCTATTGATGTGTGTAAAATGCAACATATAAATTACATCAAATGAGGCATAAAACTAACCTCTTTTTAGTACTAATGTTGGAAAAAGTGTGCTTTTGTCTTCCTTTTGAATTTACAGGACCAAATAAGCTTAAACGAACAAAAGGAACAAATAAACAGCAAAAACCAACATAAATACAAAGAAAAGGAATAAACGTGACATGCCCGCCCCCTCGGCAGCATCTCCAAGAGCAAAAACAGCCCACTGGACACGGGGGCGTGGTCAGATGTCTGCAGAAAAGACAAAGCTGCGGAAGCTTCTACTCCCACCATGGGGGCCTGCCCAGCTCAGCACGGGGCGTGTTCAATGCTAAGATACGCAGAATCTTGCAAAATCTTGGTAGTACAGATACGCTTCTGCCCACGGGGCCGTGCCCAGCGAACATGGGCCGTGTAGAGCCCAATACTGACAAATGCAATTAATGAAGGAAGAGAAAGGGATGGCCACAGGGGCATGTCCACTGGACACGGGGCCGTGGCCGGGCTTTTGTGCAGGCTATAAATAGGGGTGCTTGGTTCACTTCAAAGGCATCCCTTGGCAAACCAGTACTCTCCCACTTTGCCACCACTCCACCACCACTACACCACTAACACCCACCACCATCATCCATCATCCACCTTTAGAGTTTGTAGTAGTCTCGGGATCCAAGATTGATAGTAAGAGTTCTTGTCAATCAAAGGCCATGTTTGGCTAAGTCTGTTACATCACTTGGTGAGGACAAGTCTTTAATGTATTACTTTTGATTTTTAATCTTTTCGCACTTTTTATTTGGTTTTGTATTAATGACTTTAATAAATAGTTTCTTATGTTGAAGGTGAAACTTCTTTATCATTTGTCTGTGGTGTCTTGGCATTACTTTACTGTCTATAGAAAGTAAAAGATTTACACCATTCATATCTCTACTGTCTATATAGAGATATGTTGGCTACCTGGTCGGGGGTTAAGGGAATGGTTTAGTGAGGTCCTTGCCTTGTTCAGTGTATAGATCCTGCAAGGACCTGGGTCAAGCTTACTAGGACCTCCTTCAATACCCACTGGTATTAGATGGCGGGGGTGCGAATGGCTTGATCTCCTCATATGTAAACTACTATTAATACATTAAACCAGCTACTTGGGATTGTATCCCTGCTGACTCAAACCACTTAGCCGAGGGTAACGTCACCTTCAAAAGAGGGGCCTACCACTTTTCGCATTAATAACTTAATTAATTATATTTCAATATTCCGACCCTTTTGGATTGTATCTTTGCTGACTTAAACCACTAGGTTGAGTGTAACGTCACCTTCAAAAGAGGGGCCTATTACTATTACTAAGATAATCTCTTAAAAAGTGCAAAAGTGTGGAAATCATCAAAGGATACATTAAAGGCAAGTCGGATCCAAGTGATTCATCTTGTCTATCTGTTTTTTATTTTATTTTTAATTCTGGATTTTTAGTTTATTTTTCATGTTTAAAACCTTTTATCAAAAATTTTAGTTTGATACGATGGGTGCACTTGCCCAAGTGTGTCCTTAGACGACCTCAGTATCTTACCAACGCTATACTACGCTCACGATGGGTGCACTTGCCCAAGTGTGTGTTTAGTGTTAGTAGAATAACGTGTTTTATAAATTTAAAACTTGAGTAATGTGTAAAATGGGCTTAAAATATCAATAAAAATATAACACACCCGACACACACCAAGTTTTTGGCGCCACTGCCGGGGACACAAGGATTTTAAGAAAGTTAGGAATCAACAGCCTAATCATTTTTCTTATTTTTCTATTTTTTAAGGATTTTTCTAAATTTTTCAGCTTCTGCAGACTTCAGCACGGGGCCGTGCCCGCTGAACACGCCCCGTGCCCAATCTTTGCTACTGGCAATCCTGTTTTAAGTCAGACAGCAGCTGAACACGGGGCCATGGCCACTGAACACGCTCCCGTGTCCAAGCAGCAGTTACTGAAAACGAAACCGTAAGATCCCGACGGTTGCTAATTTCTGACACAAACATGAGTGATATTGATTAGCTTTACTTTCGCTCCTTTTATGGTGCGTGGTGTCAAATATGCGGTGGATCTCATAAAGATTTAGAATGTTACTTCTAAATTACACTCCCCACTATATAGACCCATCGTTTCCCTGTAACCTTAAATGGGTGAAAGTAAAAACGATCCCTATCTCTCCCCCGAGTGCCCTCAACATTTCTTTTGGGTGACATAATTCTCGAAGAATTATGTCATTTTGAAGAAATAATTCTCCGATTATTAAAAGAACTTGAGATAGATGCAAACTATTTATCACAAGACGATAACCAAGGAGAATTATTTGGGACGGATTCGGAATCTAACAACATAGTCGGTGCCGAAAGCACCTCTAACTCTTGTGAGGACTTGAGCGATAGTCGTCCCTATGTCAATTGTGCTGTGAAGGACTCTCTATCGGTCTCCGCCAATGCGTTCATAGACCTGAGCGATTCGACATATACCTTCTTTAACGAGAGCCCGGATAAGGGGAATAAAGGTTGGTTTCGCCCACCTGTATTTAGCTTAGGTTCTACCCTTTCTGATAACCTCTTGCATTCTTGTCTCAAGCAAGGGCAATTAAGGTACCTTAGGCACTTCGGTGTTGTTCCGTCCAGTAAGGAACCGCCTGATCTGGACAAATTCCTTAAAATAAGACGAAACTTCATAAAAACATTCTAGCCACGGGGCCGTGTCCAGGTCAACACGCTCGTGCCTGCCTAAAAATTGACCACGGGGTCGTGTCTAGGCCAACACACCCCATGTTCAGAATACGGACAAAATTTGTCAGAGTCATGTCTGACGACGGGGCCGTGTCCAGCCGACACGGGGCCGTGGTCAGCGTGTTGTCGTTATCTATAAAGTCAGCATGATTCCTACACATTTGGACCCGTTACAAAGACCAAGATCTGCTGGGATTTTCACATATACCCTACAAGGTAGATTCTAAAGAAGGTTCCCAACAACCATCTTGTCTTTACCACTTTTGTCACTTGCTTTCTTCTCCAAAAACTCTCAAAACCTCCATTAAAGCTTGAAACCTCCATGTTTTAAAGAGCTTTATTGTGATATTTGCTAGGTTTTTAACCAAGGAATATTATCAAAAATAAGTTTTACAACACTATTTTAAGTTACTTTTGCTCAGAAATGTCTCAAAGTTTAGAAAAGTAATTTAAAACCATAAGATTCCTGAATTCAAAAACCTGCAGAATGGTGGCCACGGGGCCGTGTTCATCGAGCACGGGGTCGTGGCCGGAGTTACTATTTCATTATTTTGAAACTTTTCGACTTGTTTTCTTAGAATGACGAGCCAGAGTAGCGGAACCTTTTCAGCTGACTCGAGGAACAGTCGCAGGGAAAAAAAGCTATCGATAGAAGCAACCCTTGTGCGTTACGTAATGACGCTAAAAGAAGCACTCGATGAGATGACATCCGTGGAGGAAGTCCTAATTGACCGTATCAACTATATAACGGTGGGACTAGAGAGTAGCTTCCAAGAAATCAACCTTTTGCACCAAAGGTTGAACATTCTTGCAATGCCGCCTATGGAACCAATCTTCCCACAAGAAGATTGGAACTTGGCACAAGAAGTTATTAATCCTACTGGATGGAACGACATTCCTCCAGAACCTCCTCTAGACGCCTTACAAGAGGTTCCGGTTGAAGTCGCACCTCCTCCACATGAGAAAGACAATGAGCCCGCTTTCCTTCTCCCCCGGAAGATAGAGGAGTGGCTTAACGATGTGTGAGGGGCCCTTTCCGGAAAGAAGTTCTAAAAGCCTTATTCAACCGAAAGAATCATTTTTCGGAAATTTTGTTGCTCTTATAAAAACATCTAGGCTAGGACTTCTTTGTGGTTTAAGATTTCTTGCATTCTAGGACCTACTTATACAGTTTTTAGTATGTACTTTTTATTTTTTTTAGGAACTATGTAATTCACTCTTTAATGAATGATGGTTTTTAATTATTGAATGGTGTTTGGGTGATGTTGTAATGGTTGGATACACTCGAAAAGGTGAAGGTTACCAAGGGCAAGTTAAAACCACACCCCATGCACAAAAACAGAGCCTCCCGACAATTTTCCAGCATTACAGCAAATTCAGCACGGGGCCGTGCTCAGCCCAACACGCCCCGTGCCCAAGACTCTGCAGAAATTTGCCCAGTTCAGGAAACTGGATACGGGGCCGTGCTCAATGAACACGCCCCATGCCCAACCTTATGTTTAATTTTGGTACTGGCGATCTGACCACGCGGCCTTGGCCAGACGCCCAGTAACGCAAAATTTTGTTTTTCAACACCTTTTTACACATTCAATCAACCTAAAAACTTATTTTTGAGATACATTGAGGACAATGTGTAATTTAAGTGTGGGGGGATGCCAAAACCTTGAATTTTGCAAGTCCTAATAACAAGCCTTACACAAAACTCTATTGGAACCGCTAATCACCCCAATTTTTTTCAAAAATTTTCAATTTTTTTAATTGTCTTGGTTTAATTTGGGAATAACAAGTTCTAAAAAGGTTATATTTTTACAAATTTACAACTGATAGCGTCGTGATAAAAAGAACCAACATAATAAAATTATGAAAAGGCATGACAAATCTGATTAAAATTTGATTATATATACTTGATCACATTATAAACCCATTCCCACAACAAGTGAGTTTTGAGCCTTTATTGAGCATACAAGCATACACCTTTAAACTAAATGCTCATTTTTCGTTTCTTGTGTGAATAGCCGCTTGGTTCTTACGACTCTAGAACTTGCCACGACGATACATTCCCGGTCCTTACCAACTTAAACCCAAGTAAGTAAATGATGGAGACATTAGGATTAACTCATTTTCCTTTCAACACCATTATTTTTCATTTTCATCATCACCTAGCCAAAATCCCCCTAGTTAACCCTTTTGAGCCTAAACCTTTTAATTTCTAAACCCACAAACCAAACACCTTTTACCCACCAAAACCTTTTTCTTTTCAACCCCTTTATTTTAGTAAAAAGCTCGGTTTTCGTGTGACGTTTCTTTATAAAAAAAATGAAAGTCTAGCAATAAACAAACATGTTCTTCAAAGAAACTTTGTTTGAAGATGCGTAGTTTGAATAAAAGTCACAAAAATGAAAAGTTTTACGTCGACCGACGCTTTTTACGCTTTTAGCCCTTTTTACTAACCACTAACCAAAACCACCTACCCTTAGCCCAAGCCTAACCCTTTCCCAAGTCCTCTTGATATTTACGAATGTTTATAGTTAAAAAGGAGGAGGATTGATTGCTTGGCAAATATATGGTAGAAGTAAGTTCCATGTCGGTCTCGAGTGTTTCACAAAACTACATCTTCGGCCGAGTGATGAGTGATCTCCCGTGAGGTATGTGAACTTGTATATAAATGGAATTTTAAAGAGGCATGTTATGCCCAAATAAGTAATTTCTCTTATGAAACGTTCTAAATAAATCATAACGAATAGGATTGTAAATAGAATAAAAATAAAACCCAATAAAGATCTTGAATTCCGACACTCAAGGCAAGCCCAAAACTTCTCTTCTACCCATTCCATTTGGGTGTGTAAGCCACATAATAAAGAGTTTTGCTTGAGGACAAGTAAAGATTCAAGTGTGGGGGTATTTGATGTGTGTAAAATGCAACATATAAATTACATCAAATGAGGCATAAAAATAACCCCTTTTTAGAACGAATGTTGGAAAAAATGTGCTTTTGTCTTCCTTTTGAATTTACAGGACCAAATGAGCTTAAACGAACAAAAGGAACAAATAAACAGCAAAAACCAACATAAATACAAAGAAAAGGAATAAACGTGACATGCCTGACCCCTCGGTAGCATCCCCAAGAGCAAAAACAAGAAACAGAAGGCTGACCACGGCCCGTGCCTACTGGACACGGGGGCGTGGTCAGATGTCTGCAGAAAGGACAAAGCTGCAGAAGCTTCTACACCCACCACGGGGGCGTGCCCAGCACAGCACGGGGCGTGGTCAACGCTAAGATACGTATAATCTTGGAAAATCTTGGTAGTACAGATACATTTCTGCCCACGGGGCCGTGCCCAGCGAACACGGGCCGTGTGGAGCCCAATACTGACAAATGCAATTAATAAAGGAAGAGAAAGGGATGGCCACGAGGTGTGTCCGCTGGTCATGGGGCCGTGGTCGGGCTTCTGTGTAGACTATAAATATGGGTGCTTGGTTCACTTCAAAGGCATCCCTTGGCAAACCACTACTCTTGTAACGCCTGTGCTAATTTGAGGATCCGACGAGTTTGACGGAGCTTCGGTCCCGAAACGACGTGTTCGGTGCATTTATTACGACTAAGAAAGGAGTAGAAACAGAATACAACACCGATTAGTCACTTATAATCTGGTCTCTATTGATTATTCAACAATTACAGCACCACGAGACCAGTTGGAGAGCATGCCCCCTCTGGGAACCAAAAGCTTGTCCAAATGGGAACCCTATCCCCCTATTTATAGACAACTCACATATGGGTCCATCCGGTCAGATTGCCATCCGATCGGATTGACCTTGACAATTACAAAACCTGTCTAACTTTTCTCTATACTATACAATATTCAACACACGCTCTATCTATCTATTCGCACAGTGGCAGACGTACGAAATATGCACCAACAGCCTGCGTCCCTGAACTTTTGGCTATTGTCATTTTTAGTCCTTATACTATATGAATCTTGACACTTTTGAATATATATGCTATGATACTTGAATCTTGTTGATACTTGATACTAAAATTCTATAAAGCTAGATTCTTGAAACTTGATTCTTGAAACTTGATTCTTAATACTAGATTCTTGATGCTTAATTCTGGAAACTTGATTCTTGATACTTGATTCTTGAGACTTGATTCTTGGAAAGTAGATTCTTCATTCGTCATTCTTGATACTTGATACCTGGTGCTTGACTCTTGAGACTCGTGAAACTTGAGACTTGGTTGAACGAGAGACTGGAGACTTGTCACTGGTGGAAACTTGGAAACTTGGAAACATTGTGTTAATGATATAATCTAGTTATGTGATACTATTACACAATAATACGCAACGCAACACTTAATCTAACACGTAAAATGAATCAAAGACGGGAAAATGGCAAAAGGATTGGACTACTCGAATGGCAATCCGATCGAATGACCATCTGATCGGATGACCATCCGATCGGAGGGCCATTCGATCGAACAAACATCCGATTTGCTGCCACACCGCCTTATACCCCCTCTCACACTATAAATAAGACCTGACACATCATTCTTCACTGATGTGACAGCCACCTTTGACCAAACGCACGCCCTCTCACTTTTCTTCCATTTCTTGACGATTTCAGTATGTTTTACACCTGAATCTTGTACAACTTCAATCTATACACTACTCTCTACATAATTTTTCTTTGAAATCACACTCTTCACCGAGAAATCTCTAAGATTTGATGTTAGTGCAGTAACGTCTATCGCCTCCGTCAATCCAGTTCGTAGCTGAAATGAGAAGAAATCAAGACATTATAGTGTTATTTAGTGAAAAGGCAATGTGGAAATATTGTAATTAATGAGAAATCTCATTAAACCCCTTGGCCTATAAATAGGAGTGTATTAAGAACTTTTGCCACATTTGAGACTTGGAGTTTTGAAGGTTAGAAAGAGAGTCTAGAGAGAGATGTTGGAGGTGATAGACTTGGAGCTTTGAAGGTTGAACGTTCAATGCAAAGAGATGTTGGAAAGCGAAAAAGTTTTGAAAGACAATGATGAAAAACAAAAGTTCAGAAAAAGAAAATGAAATTTTGAAAGAAAAGGTTTCAAAAATGACTGAAGAGTGTTTACAAAAAGATAATGCATTTCAAGAAATGAAAAAGGAATACGATTCAATAAAACTTGCATATCATATTACAAAAGAATCATATGAAGACGTGAAGAGTCAAATGAAACTTGTTCAATCGAGATTGAAATATTGTTCTGAAACATCTGACACGCTTAAGCGACAGTATGAAATAAAGCAACAAGTTGTAAATTCTTACATTGAAGATGTTGCTAAGCTAAAGCATAAAATAGCTGATTTAGAACAAGATAACAACAAGTTACATAGCTATCACGCTTCATCATATGTTCTTGAACACATTTTCAATCTAAAACCTGATGATAAAGATTCTGAGCGAAACAAGAAAGGTATTGGCTCAGAGTATCATCAGGTTCCACCACCGTTTGAGTAAAAAATCACGTTCCATGATGATGAGAAGGTGGAAAAAGCTTTTAACATGGTTGATCAATTGCCAGATAACATTGACGTAACGTATTCCAAATCTGATGATTCTAGTGATTCAGAGGTGGTAGGTAAAGTCATTGAAAGTGTCTTGAAAGAAGAGTCGGTTGCTACAGGTAAATCTGAATCACAGGATGAAAATGAAGGTAGTTTTCATGAAGGATATCTGAAAAAAGTCAAAATCTGAGAAAAGGCGAATGATGATTCAAAAGGATTGGTGTATACCATGATTGGATCGGACAAATTATTCTCAGATCATGAAGTCCCGATTCAGAATGTGATCTCAGAAAAGATTGACAAAGTTTTCAAAATAATTGAAGTTGAAAAATCTGAGATTCCAAAGTTTGTTGGAAAGAGTTACAAAACTTTTTATAACAAACCTGGTCACAAAAAGAAAAACATGAAGGCTGGGTTGGGTTATAAAAAGAAATAGAATTGGAAGAAAAATGAAACGCCAAATTATCAGACAAAGATGAATTTTGTACACGGAACAAGTTCAGAAGAAGAGAAAGAACTCTAATTTAGATCTCAGTCTAATGAGGAGTTCTATGCTCAAAAGAAAAAGCAACAACAACAGGTGAAAAATGTTTCAAAGAGAACATGTTTCAAATGTGATCAAATAGGAGATCTTGCTCGCAAGTGTCCAAATCTGAAACCTGTTGGTGTTGAGACGAAAAAGAAGTCTGATGTTGTAAATCAGAAGTCAACCAAGTTTGATTCAAAGGAAACTTGGAAGCCGAAAATGTCAAAGGCTGACTCACAACAAACATGGAAATCGGTGACACCCAAATTAAGAACAACAAAAAGTTGGAAAACAACTGTTGATGCAACTAAACCAAACCAGTTTTGAAAACCAAAAGTGGTTGTTCAAAATCAAAATGTTCAAAATGAATCACATTTTTACAAAAGAAGTGCGTCAAAAGGACAAACTTGGGTGGAAAAGAAACAAATGATTCCTGTGAGTGATAATCAGAATGAAAATACATTTGTGAAAAATGATAAAGATTTTCCGAAGCTGAATGAATCATATTGTGTTGAAATGCCTAAGGTCAAACAGACCTGGGCTAACTTGTTCAAGTGATTGAATTAAGTTGAATGTGCAGGTGCTCAAGAAAACTGAATGTTATCAAGAGGAGTGTCGGAGCAGCCTAGCACGAGAGGAAGAGCCTGCTGGTCCCTGCGACTGTTAAACAGGGAGTTTGTTTGATTTCTGTAAATAAATAAACTATATTTCAAAAACCCTAAAAATTGAAAATTTAAAAACCAAAAATATGTTTTTATTTTGTCAAAAATTTGAAAAAAAAAATAAAAAATATGCTTTGTTTTAAATTTTTCAAAAATCAAAAAATTTCAAATATATGTTGATTGAATATGCCGAAACCCTCACGGTGGGAGACACATGATTAATTTCACAAGTTTGAAAAACGGTTTTCAGACTGTAAAATATCAATGTGTTGTAAATCATGGGGGTATATTTTCTACAAAACAGAGCATGTGAAGCAGAAAATGGATGGCGAGACTAAGCTGTCTACATCAGTCTGTCAAATTTTCTTTAAATGTTTTGAATTTTAGGGGGAGTAAGAATATGTCAGAAAATCCAAAAACATTAGAAAATTTGAAAAAGCCAAAAACATGATAAAATTCAAAAAGAGTTTTTGTGTAAAAAAAGGAAATGATAGTACATCAGTTAGACAATCACAGTACGCTAAAGATTTGGAAAGTTTAATGTGATAAACAGTCTCACTGATGATATGCCAGTAGGTTTTTACACGCTTAGTAGATTGTTTTCGAGATATAAACCTAAATATCAAATACTTACTTATCTCATGGGGAACATCTCTCGGATATATGGGTAACCCCCGAAATCTTGTTTGAGAGATTGCCTGATTCTGAGATACTAGGTCTTTATACTGTTTGATATCTGGGGTATTATACCTGGTTTTCTGATATTGCGGAAGCAATGGCCTAGACCTCGTATAATACTTTACGCGCTTCAAAAGCTTACCCTCTGCATAAAAATTGAAAAATATCGAAAGATATGAATCAATTGCAGTTGAGAAAAGATTCCCTAAAGGGAACACACCTAAAGTCGAGCCTTCATCTCTTTGACTGAACGGAAGTTCATACCTGAGCTCTCAAGATCTCGCACTAACCCAGAATACAGATATCAAATTGGTATACTCACCTGTAAGACTGAATCTAGGGAATTTTGATACGAGAGTATATTCTGAGGTGGGACACGCGAATAAGTTTAAGTCCTTAAAACACTAATCTCGTATCTCGAATCGATTGAACTTTGTGTGAAAATTTAAGTGGATCAGTATACTGACAATCTAAGTGAATCGTTTAGAACTTAAAGTGTTTAAAGCTCAACGGTGCTAGTGATTTGTCATAAACTGATATGATCCTCTGACACGAACTCAAACAAATATGTTGTCTGTAAATATGTTTGCAAATATTTCCTTACTGCTTTATGTTTCAGAAAAATACAAAAAGATTTTGATTCTACTTTATTTTCGGCAACCGATGTCTGAATGCTGAGTTTCAAAATCTAAGTATGCTAAACGTGTTTCTGAAAATAAACAAGTTCATTAAGTTGAAACTTGAAGGTTTTAAAATGAAAAATCAAAAACAGTTTGTGAAATCTCCAAGGTCATTAATTTGGACTTCGATGATTAACTGTGAAGGATTTGGATTCTTAAATTGTTAAAAACCTGTCATAAAGAGCTAGGTTTCGATATTGGATACTTAATACTGCCAAATCTATGAAGATTGTTGATAGGGGAAGAAAATCAAGTAATCCTGGATATATTCATATTATTATATTTTAAAGCCAGGATCTTGATTAAAAGTTTTTAAGAGCCAGGTCATGATTCCTGGACAATCGAAAAAGCTTTTACTATCGTATATTTGAAATGTTTTAGCTTATGCTAAGAGAGCCAGGTTTCTCAATCCTGGATGTTCAAAATGTTTGTCTTATAAATGTTTGAGATTTTGCAGATGAAGGTTCCAGATTACGATCCCAATAGCCGAGTCTAAGGGGGAGTCTGAAGACAAGCTCGATGCAAGGGGGAGCTTGTATACGGAAAGCCAGGTGTCGATCCCAAAAGCACGGAAACTTGACGAAAGGGGGTGCCTGAAGAAAGAGTTTACCGAAAGGGGGAGCTGAAGCTGAAGACAGATCCATGGGGATTCTGTTCAAGAAAAAGGGAGTCTATGTTGCTGAATATGTGATAAAGTTGCAAGAAGACTCAGAGAGAGAGAAAGACAAGACGCTACGAGATTGACTGCGGCAATATCCAAGGGGGAGTCTGTTAGTGCAGTAATGTCTATCGCCTCCGTCAATCCAGTTCGTAGCTGAAATGAGAAGAAATCAAGACACTATAGTGTTATATTTAGTGAAAAGGCAATGTGGCAATATTGTAATTAGTGAGAAATCTCATTAAACCCCTTGGCCTATAAATAGGAGTGTAATGTCTTAGTTTAAGAACTTTTGCCACATTTGAGACTTGGAGCTTTGAAGGTTAAAGAGAGAGTCTAGAGAGAGAAAGTGGCAAGGTGAATCAAGTTTCTTTGTACTTTTCAGATCTATCAATCGAATCACGTTTATAGTACGTTCTTGTGTTTGGTCCATGCACGTGTATGGATTCCGCACGTCACACGTGTTGTTACGCAATCGTTACGGAGTCGAAAACCGATCCTACATTTGAGCTCTTGAGGATGACGTCATCGTGGCGGTTTGTACAGACGGTTGTGTGATGTCATTCCAGTCAAGATCTAGCTCAGATCTAAGGAATTTCATGTGTTTCTACACCGAATCTTTACTAAAGTCTAGACTTTTTCAACTAAAACTCATGTTTCCTTCATCTTTCTTAAACTTTCTACTTTAAACGGTGGAATCTGGACCCAAACGGGCTGTAGACTTGATGATTAGTCCGGAATCAACTTGGAAATGGATTATCGCCGGAGAAGATGGCCGGAGTGCGGATTCCGACGTAAACCCCCTCTAGAACAGACACCTGAACGGACGGGGAGATTCCCATCCGATCAGACAGGCTGAACATTGATGTCTTTACCGTTGTCTCAATACGTACCATGCCGTCACCGTTAAACTCGAAACTTGGAAACTTTACAAGGTAGCAAAAGGAACAAGGTCATGTCAATCGAATGGCAATCCGATTGGACTGCCGTCCGATTGAACGACCATCCAATCAAAGTGACACATGGCTCACAACCTTCAAACACTTAAACTATTTTTAATCAGAAACTTTGAACTTTGAAACTTGCACACGAAGGGTCAGTCGACCGAACGGCCATCCGATCGGGTGATCATCCGTTTGAAAGACTAGGTATGAACACTTAGTATAAAAGATAATCATTTTAGAAACTCACCTTGGATCGAATGACCATTCAATCGAATGGCCATCCGTACGGATGACCATCCGATCGGATGGCGGTCCGTCCCACTCACATAAGTCATCCGACCGGATGACCATCCGTCCGAATGGCCATCCGATCAGGTGACTGATCCGTCACCTTGCATGACTCTCGTTACACTATCCGACACTTATCTATTGTACTCTAATCAGGCTAATCCTAAAAGCTCCCTTTGATCTAATAACAGTTTCTACTGTTAAGCAATCACTGTGAGTATACTCGATCCCTTTTCGTTTTAAACTTTTGGGATGCAACATGTATTCTATGAAACTTGAAACTTAAAACTTGAGACTTTTAAATCTAAACTCTATCCTCTGTGAATGTGAAACTTGATACTTGTGATTCTTGATTCTTGACTCTTTATGCTATGTGAACGTTTAATCCTTGTGTGTAGTTCCGCCTTAACAATAGTAACGCTATAGGAAGATGCACCTCCCCATTATTCTCGGGGGTATTGTTAGGAGGATTCTATTTGCTTTCCTTGATTCTTGGGAAAGTGGTTAAAGCATTGGGACACTTGGGCTATCACTTAGACTGCGAACACTAGCATGGCTGAAACTATTTTTATCATTTACATGATGGATACGAATCTTTTAATCTATTATGCTATATACTCAAACTTGTATACTCGCCAGTACGTTTTTGTACTGACTTATTTTAATACATGTTGCAGGCTGATAGGATGCTATGATCAAGAAATATGCTAGGATGCTGCTTAGAAACACATCATAGCTAAACTAGAAACTTTTGAACATTATTTGAAATGGTTGTATTTGATATTATATGGTTGTGACATTTGATGTTTAGATAATGTTTGAATCTACTTAATCTATAATGAAATGATAGTGTTATGGAATCTCATGAGCAATGTGAACACTTAGTGCCGCGCCCCAATGTTTCCGCCATCGTATGGGGTGTGACAGATTGGTATCAGAGCCATAACTATAGGGAATTAGGATAAGTAGGAATACTTGCTCTAGTCTATAGTTCTAGGAATCTTGACTCTTATCTGTTGTTTAAGACTTATGCATTCTACCGTATCTGCTTCCTAGCAGCACATTTTCCTATTAAACTTACATGCCTTTCCTAAGGCTGATACAATATACACTTGATACTTTGAAAAACTGCTAAACAGTGTTTGTGTTTCGCACGAGATTTGCCCTCAAGACAGGAGTGACATCCTCACCTTGATGGGAAATTTCCATATTATATTCTAGTAGGCCTTATTTATTGATAAGTTCCAACGCTATTAGGGTACGATGTTGTCAAGATAGAAGGACGAATATCGTAGGCCTAACATAGATGATGTATTTATCTAAGTAAGTCAAGACACGCTGCCTCAATTCGAAAGGGGTTCGAATCACTTTGGTTAGTCGTTGTTCCTCTACCCGGAACAATCCTATGTTTTATGAGCCTATCTTTTATGTTATCTCGATTTTATGTGTGGTTTTAAACTTGATTCTTCGTTTATTTTGAGACTCTTTACACAAATCGCACGTATGTCCGCAAACAAAAACTCTAATTCTAATCTCTAAGGATCAAACTAAATTTACGAAGCTTTATTCATCATGATAATCTATGTGGGAATCTTGATCGACTATGATACTATGTGAAGCTATTTGATGAATCTATGTGTTATTGTGGTAACAAAACGCTAAATGTAACGTGGCACTGAAATACGAGACAGAAGTGACATGTCTGAAACATGGTGGATACGTCGCTGGTACTTCCTATATATAAGTGTTTCCGACATGTTGCCAACTTTCATACCACGTGCCATGCGAAACTTAGTGTTTTGCGGACTGGTGATGAGATTGTTGAACTCTAAACTATGGGAAACTACTTGTGTAATCTATGTGTGTACTCTAGCGAAATCTATGTGTAATCTATGTATGTGTTGTTTTGAGTAACAAAATACGAAACGTAGCCTAGCGTCGAAGACGAGGCGGACGTGGCATGTCCGAAACATGGTGGATACGCCATTGGTACTTCCTATATATAAGTGTTTCTTGCATGTTATCGAACCTTCACACCACGAGCTAAGTGAAGTTCGTAGTTTTGTAGACTCGGATTGAAGTTGTTGAATCTATTTGGTTAATCTATGAGAAAGTTTCGTGATGAAATCTAGTGTTATGTTTGGCAAAGCATGACACTGATGACGATACGGACGTGGCATGATCGAAGCATGGTGGATACGCCACTGGTACTTCCTATATATAAGTGCTTTTGTCATGTTGCCGAACTTTCGTAGCATGTGCCACGCGGGAATTCGTTGTTTTGTGGACTGTGGAGAGATGGTTAACGCTAATCTATGTGAATCTATTGGGTTAATCTACGTATGTATGTATGATGATGATGATGAGTGTGTTGTATGTTTGGCAATTGCGACACATAACATGACACCGAATACGAGGCGGAAGCGATGTGCCCGAAGCATGGTGGATACGCCGCTGGTACTTCCTATATATAAGCGTTTCTGATATGTTGCCAAACTTCGTACAACATGCCATGCGAAGGTCGTGGGTTTGCAGTGTTGAATCTATTGGAATCTATGTGAAACTTGAATCTTTAAACTACGTGAAACTTGTTGAATTTTGAGTCTTATCTATCATGTGTGAATCTATATATTGTGATTTAGACTTTATGATCCTCTTAATGGATCTTTAGATGTCTTCCCGTAAGCTATCTGACACTCTCAAGAGATCGAGGGAAAAGTCTCAGAAAAAGATGATGTCCTTCATGGCCGACCAGATCGCTCGAGTCGTGCCAAAGATCGTCTCTGAGATCCAAGGATCCAACACTCCTCCATCCTCTGTAGAATCGAAAGGCGAGAAGCTAAAGCCTACTTCAGCTACAAACATTTCATTTCTTGCAACCCAAAGCCTTTCACGGGCAGTGATGGGGTGACCGCTATGCTCGAGTAGTTTGACAGCATCGAGGTTACCTTCATTAACAATGAGTGCCTGAACACTTGAAGACTAGGAGTGCAACGGGAATATTTCAAGGCAGAGCTCTGGAGTGGTACCGTGGTGCCGAGGACCGCTATTCCGTTCTAATGAAGAAGCCTATGATCTTCCATGGGCCGAGGTGCGAGAATTAATGATGCTTGAATTCTGCCCCCCCCCCCCCAATGAACAACTGAAGCTTTAAGAAGAGTTCTGGCATCTCAAGCAGATTGGTGATGATAATCTGGCTTATACTACCCATTTCAAGCAGCTCAGCTTGATCGTTCCTCACTTGGTTTCTACTTCTAAGCACATGATAATCAAGTACATCAATGGTCTACCTCTTGCTATGCGTGATTCTATTGAAGCAGCTCACCTCGAAACAATTGAGGAAGTCTACCGCCTCACAGCTAGTCTCAACAACAACCGCATCCGTAACAAACAGTTTGCTACTCCTGCTCATGCTAAGTCCGCACATCAAGTTAACCAGCAGCCAAGTGGCAGCAAGAACAAGAGGAGAAAGTCACAGGGTACAGGATGCAATGCTATTGTTCCTGCTACAAACCCTGCTACTAAGCCTACTCCTGTTGTTGCTGCTCCAAACCCACCTACTCCTGAAGTCAAGAGGCAGTACATTGGGCCTCACCCTAAATGTACAACTTGCAACTTTCATCATCCTGTCGCTTCTGCATGTCGTTTGTGTACCAACTGTAATCGCTATGGTCACACGACTCCTTATTGCCGTCAAGTTAACCCAGCCCAACCAGCTCAGCAAGCCCTAGTTCAGGCAGCCCTACCAGCTCTTCCAGCTCCTCATCAGAATCCTAGGCCAATCAATGCTGTTCGTGCATGCTACAAGTGTGGAGATACTACTCATCTTCGTAACCAGTGTCCTCAGCTGAACTAGGACCAACAGCCAACCACTCGTGGAAGAGCATTCAATCTTAATGCTAATCAGGCTTGTAACGACAATGACGTCGTTAATGGTACATTTCTCATCAATAACTTATACGCTTCGATACTATTTGATACTGGTGCCGATAGAAGCTTTGTGTCCATAGAATTTGAATCTTTGTTAAACTGTGCACGCTCTAAGTTACCTAAGTCGTTTTCGGTGGAGATTGCCGATGGTAAATCGATTCTAGTTGATTCTATTCTCTGTGGTTGTTCCTTGACTTTTAACGACCACATATTTACTATTGATCTAATACCCATGCAATTGGGTAGTTTTGATGTCAAAATCGGTATGGATTCGTTGCCTAAGAATCATGCCGAGATTACTTGTCACGAGAAGTTTGTTCGTCTACCTCTTCCGTCTGGTGATATTTTGCATGTCTATGGAGACCGACCTTCTAGAGGACTGAAGTTGATATCATGCACTCAAGCGAACAAATGCTTACGTAAACAAAACTTTGCCTTCTTGGCCCACGTGGTGGAACAAAAGGGCAAGGGGAAGAACATAAGCGACGTTCTAGTAGTGTGCGACTTCCCTGATGTCTTTCCTGAAGATCTTCTCGGTCTTCCTCCTCCTAGATCCGTTGACTTTCGTATTAATCTCATCCCTGGTGCGACTCCTGTCGCTAAGGCTCCTTATCAGCTAGCACCTTCTGAGATGCAAGAGCTATCTAGCCAACTACAAGAACTGCTCGACAAGGGATTCATTAGTCCAAGTACATCTCTGTGGGGTGCTCCCATGTTATTCGTCAAGAAGAAAGATGGTTCATTTCGTATGTGTATCGACGATTACGAACTTAATAAGCTTATCGTTAAGAATCGTTATCCTCTCCCTCGCATCGACGATATATTTGACCAACTACAAGGCGTGTCCTGTTTCTAGAAGATTGATCTTCGTTCTTGTTATCATCAACTCGGCGTTCTCGAAGATGATGTACCCAAAACCGCATTTCACACTCGTTATGGACACTACGAGTTCGTGGACATGCCTTTTGGCTTGACCAATGCACCCGCTGTGTTCATGGATCTCATGAATCGTGTTTGTAAACCCTATCTGTATCGTTTTGTTATAGTCTTTATTGATGATATTCTCATTTATTCGAAATCTAAAGCTGATCATGCTCGTCATTTACGTGTTATGCTTGAACTTCTACGTGGTGAACGCTTATATGCTAAATTTTCTAAGTGTGAATTTTCGATCGACAAAGTACAATTTCTTGGTCATGTTGTTAGTAAGCAAGGTATTCATGTTGACCCTTCAAAAATCGAAGCTGTGAAGAATTGGAGTACGCCTAAATCTGCATCTGAGATTCGTTCCTTCCTAGGATTGGAGAGTTATTACCGCCGATTCATCTCGGATTTTTCTAAGATCGTTGTTCCTCTCACTTCGTTGACCCAGAAAGAGAAACCTTTTGCTTGGGGTCCCTAGCAAGAGGAATCTTTTCAGACTCTTAAGACCCTTTTGTGTAACGATCCTTTCCTTACCCTCCCCGACGGGAATGACGATTTCATAGTATATTGTGATGACTCGAACCGTGGCTTGGGTTGTGTGCTCATGCAGAGGGACAATGTTATTGCTTATGCCTCTCGTCAACTCAAAATACATGAGAAAAACTACACTACTCACGATCTGGAGCTTGGTGTAGTTGTGTTTGCGTTAAAGATCTGGCGACACTACCTATATGGTACTAAGTGTGTGGTTTTCACTGACCATAAGAGCGATCAACATATCTTTAACCAAAAGGAACTGAACATGCGATAGAGACGTTGGGTGGAATTGCTTAACGACTACGACTGCGAGATTCGCTATCATCCTGGAAAGGCGAATGTCGTGGCCGATGCTCTTAGTCGTAAGACTCATGTTAATGCTATTCGTTGTTATCATATCTCTAGTGATCTCCATGCTTGCATTCATGAAGCTCAGTACTCGTTAGCTAATGAAGGTAGTCTATTTGTTGAAATAGGTGGTGCTACTGTGGATCAACTCGAAACTAAGTCTGATGGACTTCAATACTATCTCAATCGCATTTGGGTGCCAGATCGCGATAACCTCCGTGAGCTCATTCTGAATGAGGCTCACAAATCCTGTTACTCTATTCATCCAGGTGCTGATAAGATGTACCATGACTTGCGTATGACTTATTGGTGGCCTGGTATGAAGAAGGACATTGTTGCTTATGTCTCGAAATGCCTTACTTGCACGAAGGTAAAGGCCGAACATCAACGTCCTTCAGGACTCTTAGAACAACCTGGAATCCATGTTTGGAAATGGGATAGTATTGTTATGGACTTTATTACCAAACTACCCCGTACACCAACAGGTCATGATAGTATTTGGGTGATCATTAACCGTTTAACCAAATCCGTTCACATTCTTCCTATTCGCGAAGATTATAAGGTGGAGAAACTTGCTCGAATCTATACCGATGAGATCATATGCCGTCATGGCATACCTCTTAACATAATCTCTGACTGTGATGGTCGTTTTACTTCACGTCTTTGGCAAACCTTTCAGTCCGCTATGGGTTCTCATTTGAATCTTAGCACGGCCTTTCATCCTCAAACGGATGGACAAACCGAGCGTACTATTCAAACCCTAGAGGACATGCTCCGTTCCTTTGTCATCGACTTTGGTGGTAACTGGGATGTACATTTACCATTGATTGAGTTCTCGTACAACAATAGTTATCATTCTAGTATTCAGATGGCTCCTTTCGAAGCTTTGTATGGTCGCAAGTGCCGATCTCCTCTCAGCATTAGTGACAAGCAGCTTACTGGCCCTGAAATCATTCAAGAGACAACAGGTAAGATTCTTCAGATCCATGATAACTTGATCAAGGCTAGGATCAGACAAAAGAGTTATGCTGATAAAAGGCGCAAGCCTCTGGAATTTGATGTTGGTGATCGGGTTCTTCTCAAGGTATCTCCCTGGAAGGGAGTAGTTCGTTTTGGTAAGAAGGGAAAGCTCGCTCCTTGCTTTGTGGGACCTTTCACGATACTCGAAAGGATTGGCAAGGTAGCGTACAGACTCGACCTGCCACAAGAACTAAACAACGTACATCCAGTGTTCCACGTGTCTAACCTACGTAAATGCCTAGCCGACGAGGAACTGCAGGTTCCCCTCGAAGACTTGCAAATAAATGAAGCTTTACATTTCGTGGAGAAACCAGTCGAAATCATGGATCGAGGCGTCAAATGATTAAGGCTCGGCAAAATTTCCTTCGTCAAGGTTCGATGGGAAGGAAAGCGTGAAGCTGAATTCACTTGGGAGCTCGAAAGTGAGATGAAGACCATGTATCCGCAGCTCTTCGAGCAGTCTTCCTCTTAGATTTCGGGGACGAAATCTCCTAAAGGAGGGAAGACTGTAACGCCTGCGTCCCTGAACTTTTAGCTATTGTCAGTTTTAGTCCTTATACTATATGAATCTTGACGCTTTTGACACTTGTGAATCTTTATGATATAATATTTGAATCTTATTGATACTTGATACTAAAATTCTATAAAGCTAGATTCTTGAAACTTGATTCTTAATACTAGATTCTTGATGCTTAATTCTAGAAACTTGATTCTTGGTACTTGATTCTTGAGACTTGATTCTTGGAAACTAGATTCTTGATTCTTGATACTTGATACCTGGTGCTTGACTCTTGAGACTCGCGAAACTTGAGACTTGGTTGAACGAGAGACTGGAGACTTGTCACTGGTGGAAACTTGGAAACTTTGTGTTAATGATATAATCTAGTTATGTGATACTATTACACAATAATACGCAACGCAATGCAACGCTTAATCTAACTCGCAAAACGAATCAAAGATGGGAAAATGGCAAAAAAAGATTGGACTGCTCGAATGGCAATCCGGTCGGATGACCATCCGATCGGATGACCATCCGATAGATCGGCCAATCGATCGAACAGCCATCCGATTCGCTGCCACACCGCCTTATCCCCCTCTCACACTATAAATAGGACCTGTCACATCATTCTTCACTGATGTGACAGCCTCCTTCGACCAAACGCATGCCCTCTCACTTTTCATCCATTTCTTGGCGATTTCGGTATGTTTTACACCTGAATCTTGTACAACTTCAATCTATACACTATTCTCTACATGATTCTTCTTTGAAATCATTCTCTTCACCGAGAAAACTCTAAGATTTGAGCTCTTGAGGAGGATGACGTCATCATGGCGGTTTGTGCAGACGGTTGTGTGATGTCATTCCAGTCAAGATCTAGCTCAGATCTAAGGAATTTCATGTGTTTCTACATCGAATCTTTACTAAAATCTAGACTTTTTTAGCTAAAACTCATGTTTACTTCATCTTTCTTAAACTTTCTACTTTAAACGATGGAATCCGGACCCAAACGGGCTGTTGACTTGATGATTAGTCTTGAGTCGGCTTGGAAATGGATTATCGCCAGAGAAGATGGCCGGAGTACGGATTCTGACATACACCCCATCAAGAACAGACACCTAAACGGACGGGGTGATTCCCATCCGATCAGATAGGCTGAACATTGATGTGTTTACTGTTGTCTCAATACGTACCATGCCGTCACCGTTAAACTCGAAAGTTGGAAACTTTACAAGGTTGCAAAAGGAACAAGGTCATGTCAATCGAATGGCAATCCGATCGGACTGACGTCCATTCGAACGGCCATCCGATCGAAGTGACACATGCTTCACAACCTTTAAACACTTAAACTATTTTTAATCAGAAACTTTGAAACTTGCACACGAAGGGTCAGTCGACCGAAAGGCCATCCGATCGGGTGACCATCCGATAGAAAGACTTGGTATGAACACTCAGTATAAAAGATAATCATTTTGGAAACTCACCTTGGATTGAATGACCATCCGATCGAATGGCCATCCGTACAGATGACCATCCGATCGGATGGCAGTCCGTCCCACTCACATAAGTCATCCGACCGGATCTGGATGGCCATCCGATCAGGTGACTGATCTGTCACCTTGCATGACTCTCGTTACATTGTTCGACACTTATCTATTGTACTTTAATTAGGCTAATCCTAAGAGCTCCCTTTGATCTAATAACAGTTTCTACTGTTAAGCAATCAATGTGAGTATACTCGATCCCTTTTCGTTTTAAACTTTTGGGATGCAACATGTATTCTATGAAACTTGAAACTTGAGACTTTTGAATCTAAAATGTATCCTCTGTGAATGTGAAACTTGGTACTTGGTGATTCTTGATTCTTGCACTACATCAAAATAGACCTTTAGCCACACTTTTTCGAAAACCACTCTGCCACACTTTCGGTTAAATGTGTGGCTAAAGGTCATTAATCACATTTGAAAACCTTCTCGCTTACTTTTAGTCACACATTTTCTTTATTTATGTGACCATTGTATTGCAGCTCAAAACTTTTTGCCACACTTTATGAGTAAAACTATGGCATTTACTTGCCACACTAAAAAAGTGTAGCTAAATGTAACCTACGGTCACAGTATTTGTTTAATTTTTGATACATGTGACCAAAACACGTATCTTCAAAACCTTTAGCCACACTTTAAGTATAAAGTGTGGCATTTAGTAGCCATATTACAAAAGTGTGACCAAATGTGATTTAGTGCCACAATATTTGATTCATGTGACAAAAAACACATCGTGACATTCAGTAGTCATACTAAAAAAATGTGGCCAAATGTAATCTATGATATTTGTTATATATTGATGTGAAGGTTTTATTAGTCACTTATAAGTTTTTATAAGTGTGGCTAAAAGTTATCATTGGTGATAGCAAAACAAAAAACATATCACTGTAGGTGATCTATTATCACACTTTAATTGTTTCATGTGGTCATATTTCAATTCCCTAACTCTATCATCCGCTCTAGTGCATTCGTTTGCATCCAGCAACCAGGTAACTCTCTCCGAACTGTTAGCCCTAATTCTGAAATTAAGAACCACTGGTTTATGGAGGAAGACAACCACCCTTTTCCATTGCCTCTCCTGACTCAACACAACCACCGTCACAAGAATTAGAACAATCGGTCGTCATTATCCCCTCACGATCTCCTCAAAATCGCTCTTGAGTTTCCAGCTAGTCACAATTGTCTCGAGTACATCGCCTACCCCAACTCCCCTCTCAACGCCGGGGTCGTGCCTTTGTGATTTTAGATTTGCAGGTGTAACATGGCTACTTTAATTGTTACCAAATTTGATTTTGTTTTTTTTTAAATTTAGTGTAGAAATCTGTTCTTTTTGTCAATTTTTTTGCCTTGACTTTTTTTTTGTGACCTAATCTAACATGATTTAAATTTTTACACTTAATTGATTCTACGTGTAACGATCAGTTAATTTAGATACCGAAGCTGTTATTTAATTTACAAAATGAGATGTTGTGATCTGTAGGATGAGTCCTCATTAAACACTTGGATTCTCACATGAAAGATTTAGTAGTTTACTTGTTTTCACTGTAAATGAGAGTTTTTCTTTTTTGGAGTTTATTAGAAATCAACGCCCATCCTCCAAAAGAAAATTACAAATATACGCTTGATGCCTTTTGTAAGATTCAATTAGATATGCGGAGTGTAGTTTCTTTATGTACGTGTTCCTAGTTGGCATTTTTTGCATATTATAATTGTTCTTTTGCAACTGCAGGAATGGCCAATGCTAAAAAACTGAAGAAAGATGGTCCAGTATGGTCAAACCTTGATCTTGATCTCTTGTTTTTAATTATGATGCACTTGGGATTAGTTGATTTTATTGCTTTTGGTGGTGTCTGCAAGTCATGGAGATCACTTGTGGTCTCTAACTGGAATAAGTTTATGTTGGCTAAACAAGCCATTTGTTTGTCCATCTCTTCTCATTTGAATGAGAAAAAGTTTTACTTAAGAGGACTACTGAAGGAGAAAACTGAAAACCACCATTCCCGATTCTAACTATGACATGATTTGTGTTAGGATAACTTGTGGTTACTTGATTTTTTTCGAGACAAGAACCTGTGATTTTTGGCTTGTGAATCCCTTCACAAGGAAAGAACTTCGTTTCCGAGGATTCCCCTTTTATGTGCATTCTATTCCAAAACATATCAGGGGCATTCTTGTGTTTTCACCATCAACGTCCGGGTGGGTTCTTGTGGTTGACCCCAACCTGACCCGTTTAGCTAAACGGGTTCGCGGGTTCAACCTAAAACTTACCCGAACCCGTTTAGACTAAACCCAAACCCGCGAATTTCGTGTTAGGTTCGTGTCGTGTTTTCGGGTCGTGTCAGAAATTCACACCCCTACCACCGCTACTATATATTTGACTAATAGGTACCTGGGACATTGATGCAGCCCAACATAATACCGTCTCTAAGCCACCTACCACCAGTGGGCTTGCAAGGCTGGAAGATTGACAAAAGCACAATTCAAGTGGAAGTCGGGTGATAAGGGTTGTCCTTCTAGTCAAGATCATGTCAAAGTTAGTTTGTAGAAGGGATCAAGTAATGTTTTCCATGATTTCTGTTACTGCATGCGTGAATTCGTAGATGTTAGGATGTAGTTAACTGTCTTATTGTGTATTTAAATTATGTACCGGAGAAATTAATCCCAAAATGTAAGATTAAATATATTTATTTTATATTTAATCTACTAGCCATTATAATCATTTAAATTATATGGATCAAAATATATAACAATCCTATTAAATAATTAGTTGGTAATTGTTGATGGGCCTAATTACCCTTATTAACTAATTAGGGTTTCCTCCTGGGTGCATATATAAGGAGAATAATGTAGAGATTAAAGGGTTAGACAATTACACAAACCCTAATAACACATAACATCAATCTCGCCTCCCTCTCCATAACCGATTCCCTTGTCGGTTTCTTATCATCACCATCATTAGATTGCACCCTAAGGAGGTACCAGATCAAGCTGACAATCATGTTAAATACTGTTGCTGCGTCTCCATCTGGATTCTCTGCTGGCCTGTGCTGATGCAATCAAAGGTATGTTTTCATGTTTTCCATTATGTCTAAACAGAACTGATCCAACATGTGGTATCAGAGCATATGTTGATTAGTCATTTCTGTTTTCGTATCCATTAATTCTGGGATTGAAATCTGGAAAACAGAAGTTTTGAAAACTCAATAAAACTCACAGCTGTTTTCGGGTCATATGTGCCGAGATCAATGTTTTTCGGGAAAAGAATGTTTTTTAAATGACTCGGAATCATAATGGTAAATCTTAATTGTACCGAAATCTGTTTAAAGCTTTAAAATTCAGGTTTCGGGTTCCAGAATCATGTTTTTATTTTTTAGGGTTCATCATGTTTTCTTAGGAAAATTTGAAATTCCTTTATGTTTTGGAATATAATTTGGATTTTTGAGTGTTATTTCCCTGTTTGATCTAATTTAATTTGTTAAGTTTATTTGAAAACTGTTAAAAGATACACAGTTATAATTTTTGAAATATTATGATAAAATTAGATCATCACTAAAACAGGAAATCATATCTCAAAATCCCTAACAATTCGAATTTTCGGTTATGTTTTCACATTAATAGTTATAACAGAAGTTTCGAGATAAGTTTTAACCACCCAAGACAAAGGTCTCGACTCGAGACCATAAGAACTCGACTCGAAATCATAAGTGTTCTCAAATGTTTATAACTCGAGACAACGATTTCGACTCGAGATCATAAGGTCTCGACTCGAGACCACTGAGGTTTCGACTAAGGGCTTAAATCTGTACAACTCGAGACAAAGGTCTCGACTCGAGACTATAAGGTCATAACTCGAGACCATAAGGTTGCGACTCGAGACCATAAAGGTCACAACTCGAGACCATGGTTGCGACTCGAGACCTCATAAGGAGTCGAGATCTCATAATTCACAGCAGTCGAGACCATGGTTACGACTCGAGACACTGAGGTTGCGACTCGAGACCATTAATGAGTCGAGACCTCATAATGTTATAAGCTGAGTCGAGACTTGACTCGAGATATCACTCGAGACCTCATAACTGACTCGAGATCTCATAACTCAGTCGAGACCTGACTCGAGATCTCACTCGAAACCTCATTATTTTAGGCTGTTTAATGTGAACTAAGATTTAGCTCGGGGCTCCGCCCCGAACCCCGTGCGGGGGCACGCTGTCACCCTGCACCCCCCAGCGAACTCACCGCGGAGTTCGATCCGCGCTAACAGGTGGTTTGCTACTAAATAATTGGTTTTTGTAATTACTTAGTTAATTAATAAGGATCAAATAACGTTTTACAAAACCAAAAAGGCTTAACTTGAATGAGCTTCTGATGTATCACTTCTGGCCAAAGCTGATTTGATGCATCTATTTATCGTTCAAGTATTATGAAAGCTATGTTAAGTGTGCATCATAAACATGAATGTCTTAATATCTGACCAAAGCTGATTTAATTCCTTCATAGATGGCATACTTAATAAGTGCATAACTAAAGTGATTGTCTCAATTTCTAGCCAAAGCTGATTTGTTACAACCACTTTGCACACATGCTTAAATGATTGCACTTCTGGCCAAAGCTGATTTGTCTTCGTTTAAGTAGAACTTTAAGTAAGTCTATTATTTTGATGTTAGTAATAGACATATCACAACCTCTTCACATAATGATCCTTATATCAATGATCCTTAATTAATTTTTATGATCATTTCGTCTGCCTTATTCTTAGTACCCATAATTTTACTCACTATAATTTTCTTCTATAAATCTATATCTCATCCACTCTAATTCCTAAATCTAATATGTTTTGCTTAAAGTTTCTATAAGAATTAGCTCTTAAATTAAATCCTTGATTATCTCTTAAGACACGATAATCCTATTGCTCTCTTCTGATAAAGCACTACAGAAGAAAAGTAGAGCATGATGACTAGGATAAATTGAACATGATGTCTCTTATGATAATCAATAATAAGTGCTGTCACTAAAAGGTTATTCCAGATTAAGTCTTTCCTGAGACTAATCTATTATTGTGAAATAATCACAAGAACTCCTAAGATGCATGTGTTCATTTAAAATTTTTTACTATAAAGCTAAGTGGTATATGTGAATATATTATAATGTACAATGCCATGACCCATAAAGTTAAGGGCTTACGCATGGAAATAAGTACATTTTTCCAGTACATTACATACTAAGATTTTCACTTGTACAATTTGATGCCTTATAAATCAACTATAACACTCAAAAGTACCAAAGTATAATGAGTGTGTTGATAAGCAACATATGTACAAAGAAATAAATTTTTGAAGCTGGAAAATAAGTTGTTACTCACTTTACAACCACTTAAACTTTGAAAGAGGATTGATCTAAGGTTCATAGACAAAATACAAGTACAAAATCCCAACTCTAAGGTTCTTCAAGGGAAACTCTCACTACATAATTATGCCATTAAACTAGGCATAAGCAACGAGACTATCCATTATTCTAACAGTTGGATAAATTAATTAGATAGTCACTTACTAATGATATTTAAGTCTGATAATTCTTTAATATTCTTATTAACACATGATTAGTTGACTCTAGTTTTAAACGTTTCCTTGCTAGAAGTCAACAAATAACTAACATGAGAGTTAGTGACAAAATTAAATGTTAAGATTATAAGAACCATAATAAGCAGTCTTCTAACAATGCCTTTCGATACCTTATATATTCTGAAGATTAATCAGAACATAGTATCATAATTAAGCAATGTTATGAAGGTTGTGAGGTTCGCATAGTCAGCATAAAGTCACACTTATCTTAAACTCTCATATTATTTGTTCTAAATATCTGGATTGAAACATTACTAAAATAAAACTAGATGATACCTTACATTTTCACAACTTTTGTTATTATGCAAATGAGAATTTGACAAAAGGAAAATGAGACTTATAAATCTCATCCATTATAACCAAAATTCATGAGAAATCATGACATGGTTAATGAGGATGATTATTCATCTAATCTCATTCTAAGTGATTTTACATCATGACGTTACAGCCCTAAATATTACTTGGCTTAAGGAGTAAGTATGGGTCCATCATAAGTCATTCATTGACATTTGTGGAACTTATTCCAAATGGAATATTCAGACACAATTCATTTATCATTTAACAGACTATCAACTTGTATCTAAATTTTGTCGCATATGGCACACGGTCTTAGAAGAAATCTATTCATGTATATATACTTAATAAGATTTCTATTAAATATGTCTCTAAAGTTTCTTATGATGTCTGGACACTAAAGAAATCAAATAAAGTCTAACGTATATATGATAGGTTCCCACGTCACGTAGCTCATTGAAACTTCTCTTGTAGCATTTCTAGAGATATTAAAGATCAGTGGGAGCATTAAGTGTCTTAATAATAACTTGCAATAGTTGCAAGAGGTGGGGGAGTGAAAATTTCACATTACCTAAATTTACACCTCTTGTACAAGACACCGCTCCATCACGACACTGTTCCATTACTACTTGTCTCCTTAAAATCTAATGCTACTCTTACAAAAGGTTCATTGTTGCTTAATTGTGGGCACACTTAGATTTCTTACCTAAACTAACATAATCCTCAACAAGAGAAATCACAACGACTATCGTCATTAATTTGTTTTCTCTATTAGAATTTGTTGGTCGTTAAATATTGACCCTAAGCATGCTGAGTTCCTAAAGATTTCTAAGGTCAGTGGGAGTAGTCAAAGTCCTTATCATGACTTGCAAGGAATACAAGAGGCGGGGGAAAGAGTGTCATTAAATTTCACTCCGAATTTAACTCCGATTACACCTCTTGTACACCATACTGCACCAACTCTTACAAGCTTAGAATCCTGAAAATGACAGCAACCTAACCAAGAGCTAATCCATAAAACTGAAACTTCTAATGAACCCAGTAATTAACTCAGGAGGTCATCTAGGTTTAAAAGCCTACTAACTTTGATGATTACATAACCTCCCTAATTGAAGTTGAAATGGATTTTGGAAAAGTTTACTGATCCTATCTCTTCTAATCAAGCCATTAACGTCAATTAATCTTCTGAATAGAATAAAAACAGTTTTCTAGTAAAACTGATTTTATGTGTTCATATAACGTTTGGGATTTGATTGAATTACCTAACAGTGTTCATAACTAAACCAAATCCTAATATATAAACGTTAAGACACTAAGAAGCATGATTGATTGTCAAAGGTTATACTTAGGAAGAGATAAATTATCAAAGATTTCTTTGAGGATCGTCACTGTTCTAGTAGCTTATAATAGTTTAAAGCTACATTAGATGAACATTAAAAACAATTTTCCTTAACAAACGGCTGACATATTTACATGTTCATAAAACAACCTGAAAGTTCCAAACTGAAGGTTAAAGAACACTTTATTTGTAAGCCAATAAAATCCATGTATGGGTTATGCAAACATCATAATGTGATGAAATCTTAACGTAATTATTTTCATCAACAATCAAGTGGATTAATGAACCTACCTCAAAATGAGTGGGAGCAACTAAGATAAACTTGTCTATATAGATGATATTCTTTTGACAAGTATATGTTACATAAGTCAAAGCATTGTTAACACAAACTTTGATATAATAGATCTCAGAGATGTCTCTTATGTAATAGATATCATAACGTACCGAGATAGACCCAATGGGACATTAGTTTCGTTCCATAAGTTTAACATTAAATGGGTCCTTACATATGTAACAAAATACTGCTCTCCTTTAGAGGATAATAGGACAAATGAGATTATTTCCTTATGCTTCATTAATTGGAAGCCTTATGTAAATTCAAGTCTATACTTGTTTAGATATTACTCATATTGCAACACACTAGATATGTCTAGATTAATGTGAAGCATCTAATGGAGTATTACAATATCTTTAAAAGAAACGAGAGACTACAATTTAAAGAAGAAGTGAGAATTAAAACCGGTTTATTACTCTAACTTTGAGATATTCAAAGATGATAAAATGTAATTTCGGGTATATCCTTCTGTCAGCAGACAAAACCTATCTCATGGAGGAGTCATAATGCACTGATATCAACAACCTAAGTTATAACGACATAATATAGTCACTAAATGTTGTTGGAAATTTATCAGTGGACTCATAAGTTTATTAACTCCATATAATTAATGTTTTGAAGACTTAGTGTGACAAAGTCAGCTACCATGACTCCTTGAACAGTAACAGTTCAAGAGGTGCTGCATTAAATTTTGATACACAATTAATTATTCGTTTATGAACGAATTGAGGAAACTAAGTTTTGTATCGAATACATTCATGATATGCTTAAGGATCCTATAACTGAAGGGCTATTACCCATAAGTCTTATTAAGAGAGCTCATAGACGGGTATTAATTAATGGTCGTGCGCAATTGCATATCGTACTATGAATGACTAAGTATTAGTTAATTTTCATCATCAGTTTGATTTTGTATGTCTCTAAGAATATGTCAAGTCGACATAATGGCATATAGACAAATAAAGTTACAAATCAAACAAAGGGCTTATGCATATTTTGATCATGACGATTAGGTTTTAAATTAAGGCTATAGTATGATTAATGGGGGTCCTGAGTCGCATAATGATTCAACGGCTGTATTTCTCTGCTATAGTACTTGTTTAAGGCTAAAATGAGTGTTAACTCCTGATCAGGCTTATCTAATACTCATAGTAAATGATTATTCGGCTAAGTGGGAGAATGTAAGATTAAATATATTTATTTTATATTTAATCTAGTAGCCATTATAATAATTTACATTATATGGATCAAAATATATAACACTCCTATTAAATAATTAGTTGGTAATTGTTGATGGGCCTAATTATCCTTATTAACTAATTAGGGTTTCCTCCTGGGTGCATATATAAGGAGAATAATGTGGAGGTTAAAGGGTTAGACAATTACACAAACCCTAATAACACATAACATCAATCTCGCCTCCCTCTCCATAACCGATTCCCTTGTCGGTTTCTTATCATCACCATCATTAGATTGCACCCTAAGGAGGAACCAGATCAAGCTGACAATCATGTCAAATACTGTTGCTGCGTCTCCATCTGGATTCTCTGCTGGCCTGTGCTGATGCAATCAAATGTATGTTTTCATGTTTTCCATTATGTCTAAACAGAACTGATCCAACACAAAACTCTCTCTTTCCCTTTGAAATTCTTGTTAGAGAAAAACATAGATAAAAAGTTTCCTCTAAATTAAACTGAAACCATTGTTTATCTTTATCAACTGTGATAACCAGTCGACTGAAACAGGTTTGGTTTAAAAGATCAGTCTGTTGAGGATCAGTTGCAAACAGATATCGAAATTCAAAAATTTCACGAAATTTGAGAATAGATCCGTAGGAACCTGAGGATGTTTGGGTCTGACATACGGACTATGACCAGAAGGGAGGGATAACAACCAATTTGCCATCAATATATGCATTTCGAACCATTTCTGTTGTGTTTGGATTTTGTTTGATCTGTACATGTATTACCCGATAAAACTTAATTCGCTATATTTGTCCCTTACAAATATTAATTCATTACATTTTGGCGTGTTTGACTCGTTTCAGTTTAAAATGCTATATTATTACCCGAACACGTTTTGACCCATGACCCGAACTGACCCGTTTGCCAAGTCTAGTAATCTGAACCTTCTATAGCTATGTTCATTCCAATCTAACGTTGCACTGTGGTTTTAAATTGCTAACCATACAGTGTGGCCCCTCATCCGAACACCCAATTCCCATTTCTGTTACAAACTATTTTGGGGGCACTGCATTGAAGACTACAACTTAAATAAAAAATGTTAAGCCAAAATGACCAAACGAAAATCTGTTAGCTGCTTACATAAATCATAATTCTAATTCAAATACAAAACTGATTTACTGCTGCTACTCAAACGGTTCACGTCGAAACGGTTCAAAAGAAACGGTTCGCGTTGAAATGGTACAGAAATGATCAAAAGATGCGGTACAGAAGATTCGTAATCGTTCTCTGTATCGTCCATTTGTAATTCATCATAATATCCGTCATCCATCGGCAACATATGTCTTCCACCATAAGCTAACCGATAAGCAAATTCTTCATCAAATTCATCATCATCCCTGGTATCAATCGACCACATTATAAATTAACTAATTATAAATTTATAATACAAAGTAATTAGGTGACAACTGATAACAAGAAGAAGAAAAAGGAAACCTGTTCATGTAACATCCATAGTGGGTTGGAGATTGAGCGTCTACATCGAACAGTAATTCATTGCTCCTCAATGCAAGTTCGTTCTGTTCATCCAAATTCGCTTCCATTACCGCAGACTGATTATATGAACAGATCGATTGCGGGTGTAATTTTAGTGTCTATATATTGTAATATGTATCATGCTTTTATTCAATGGAAATTAACCCTTGAGATCCTCACAACAATCCAAGAAATTGATGTGAAGATACCGACATACATGATGCAATGTTTCATTTTGTCCATGCTCACTTACATCACCGGTAGTAGGGAGGCCATCCGGAACCGTTTTAAACTGAAAACCAGCATCACCATTGGGATTAACAGACTTAAAGAGGCGATAGTGGTTTGACTGCGCTTTAATGAAGGTTATTTGAATGCCATAGTGGTTTGATGTAGCTTTGTGCTGGATGTGGTACACAAACTACATGAGGCTTCTTCTCGTTATTTTTCAGCAATGCATCCATCTCGTTATTGTCTATTATGGGCGGTGGGAACCCAAACACGCATTTCATTATTTACTTGTTTCCAACACACGTATTCAGAATTTAGAGAGAATCTAAATACACAGATTAAACTTTCTTTATAAGTTATTTTTTGTCTTCATTGATGCTGGCAAATGAAAATCTAAACAATTTTTTTTTTGTTCAAGCAGAATTGTAAAACTAAATTTACTAGGCTTCGCAGGAATCCAGTTATGTGTATACTTGGCGCAGACAACTCGACCACAAACTCGGCAATGGTGTCTTCAGTTAAACAAAGTGAACTGCGAATCACACTCGTAGCATACCCTGCAGCTCTGATCAGGCATCCAAAAGTCCCTTGACACATTAGCCTCTGACCATCGAGGGATCCAATTATTCAAATTACCAATCAGATTACTTAATTATTCAATTACCTATTACTTAACTTATCCGGCGAATCCATGACCAAACAAATTCCTTATCAGTTATCACACTCATCATGATAATGATATTCTCATTTGCTCAATGAGGCCACCACTTACATAAAACTCAATCAATCAATTCAACTAGTGCATATGAAACCCTAACCCTAAACCAATAATATCCACAAATTAAACACTTAGATGTAACGCTAAGTTTGTTAAAAAATTGGGCAATATACCTGATGTTGGTTCAGTTCTGTTTAGACATAATGGAAAACATGAAAACATACCTTTGATTGCATCAGTACAGGCCAGCAGAGAATCCAGATGGAGACGCAGCAACAGTGTTTGACATGATTGTCAGCTTGATCTGGTTCCTCCTTAGGGTGCAATCTAATGATGGTGATAAGAGAAACCGATAAAGGGTAATCGGCTATGGAGAGGAGGTCGAATTGATGTTATGAGTAATTAGGTTATTTTTCTTCTAACCCTAAAACCTCTACATAAGTCTCCTTATATATGCACCTAGGAGGAAACCCTAATTAGTTAATAAGGTTAATTAGGCCCGTCAACAATTACCAACTAATTATTTAATAGGATTGTTATATATTTTGATCCATATAATGTAAATGATTATAATGGCTACTAGATTAAATATAATATAAAATATTTAATCTTACATTCTCCCACTTAGCCGAGTAATCATTTACTATGAGTATTAGATAAGCCTGATCAAGAGTTAACACTCATTTTAGCCTTAAACAAGTACTATAGCAGAGAAATACAGCCGTTGAATCATTATGCGACTCAGGACCCCCCAGTAATCATACTATAGCCTTAATTTAAAACCTAATCATTATGATCAAAATACGCATAAGCCCTTTGTTTGATTTGTAACTTTATTTGTCTATATGCCATTATGCCGGCTTGACATATTCTTAGAGACATACAAAATCAAACCGATGAGGAAAATTAACTAATACTTAGTCATTCATAGTACGATATGCAATTGCGCACGGCCATTAATTAATACCCGTCTATGAGCTCTCTTAATAAGAGTTATGGGTAATAGCCCTTCAGTTATAGGATCCTTAAGCATATCATGAATGTATTCGATACAAAACTTAGTTTCCTCAATTCGTTCATAAACGAATAATTAATTGCGTATCGAAATTTAATGCAGCACCTCTTGAACTGTTACTGTTCAAGGAGTCATGGTAGCTGACTTTATCACACTAATTCTTCAAAACATTAATTATATGGAGTTAATAAACTTATGAGTCCACTGATAAATTTCCAACAACATTTAGTGACTATTTTATGTCGTTATAACTTAGGTTGTTATTATCAGTTTATTATGACTCCTCCATGAGATAGGTTTTGTCTGCTGACATAAGGATATACCCGAAATTACATTTTGTAATCTTTGAATATCACAAAGTTAGAGTAATAAACCGGTTTTAATTCACACTTCTTCTTTAAATTGTAGTCTCTCGTTTCTTTTAAAGATATTGTAATACTCCGTTAGATGCTTCACGTTAATCTAGACGTATCTAGTGTGTTGCAATGTGAGTAATATCTAAACGAGTATAGACTTAAACTTACATAAGGCTTCTAATTAATGAAGCGTAAGGAAAATATTCTCATTTATCCTATTATCCTCTTAAAGAAGAGCAGTATTGTTTGTTACATATGTAAGGACCCATTTAATGTTAAACTTATAGTACGAAACTATTGTCCCATTGGGTCTATCTCGGTACGTTATGATATCTATTACATAAGGGACATCTCTGAGATCTATTATATCAAAGTTTGTGTTAACAATGCTTTGACTTATGTAACATATACTTGTCAAAAGAATATCATCTATATAGACAAGTTTATCTTAGTTGCTCCCACTCATTTTGAGGTAGGTTCATTAATCCAATTGATTCTTGATGAAAATAATTACGTTAGCTTTTCATCACATTATGATGTTTGCATTAACCCATACATGGATATTATTGGCTTACAAATAAAGTGTTCTTTAACCTTCAGTTTGAAACTTTAGGTTGTTATCTAATGAACATGTAAATGTGTAAGCCAGTTTGTTAGGGAAAATTCTTTTAATGTTCATCTAATGTAGCTTTAAACCATTATAAGCTACTAGAACAGTGTTGATCCTCAAAGAAATCTTTGAGAATTTATCTCTTCCTAAGTATAACCTTTGACAAACAATCATGCTTCTTAGTGCCTTAACGCTTATATCAGGATTTGGTTTAGTTATGAACACTCTTAGATAATTCAATCAAATCCCAAACGTTACACGAACACATAAAATCAGTTTTACTAGAAACTGTTTTATTCCATTCATATGATTGATTTACGCTAATGGCTTGATTTTAAGAGATAGGATCATTAAACATTTCCAAAAATCCATTTCAACTTCATTAGGGAGGTTATGTAATCATCAAAGTTAGTAAGTTTTTAAACCTAGATGACCTCCTGAGTTGATTATTGGGTTCATTAGAAGTTTCAGTTTTATGGATTAGCTCTTGGTTAGGTTGCTATCATTTTCATTCTAAGTTTGTAAGAGTTGGTGCAGTATGGTGTACAAGAGGTGTAATTGGAGTTAAATTCGGAGTGAAATTTAATGACACTCTTCCCCCTGCCTCTTGTATTCCTTGCAAGTCATGATAAGGACTTTGACTGCTCCTACTGACCTTAGAAATCTTTAGGAACTCAGCATGCTTAGGGTCAATATTTAACGACCAACAAATTCTAATAGAGAAAACAAATTAATGACGTTAGTCGTTGTGATTTCTCTTGTTGAGGATTATGTTAGTTTAGGTAAGAAATCTAAGTGTGCCCACAATTAAGCAACAATGAACCTTTTGTAAAAGTAGCATTAGATTTTAAGGAGACAAGTATTGATGGAACAGTGTCATGATGGAGCGGTGTCTTGTACAAGAGGTGCAAATTTAGGTAATGTAAAATTTCCACTCCCCCACCTCTTGCAACTATTGCAAGTTATTCTTAAGACATTTAATGCTCCCACTGATCTTTAATATCTCTAGAATGCTACAAGAGAAGTTTCAATGAGCTACGTGACGTGGGAACCTATCATATATACGTTAGACTTTATTTGATTTCTTTAATGTCCAGATGTCATAAGAAAAACTTAGGGACATATTTAATAGAAATCTTATTAAGTATATACATGAATAGATTTCTTCTAAGACCGTGTGCCATATGCGACAAAATTTAGATACAAGTAGATAGTCTTTAACTGATAAATGAATTATGTCTGAATATTCCATTTGGAATAAGTTCCACGAGTGTCAATGAATGACTTATGATGGACCCATGCTTATTCCTTAAGCCAAGTAATATTTAGGGCTGTAACGTCATGATTTAAAATCACTTAGAATGAGATTAGATGAAAAAATCATCCTCATTAACCATGTCATGATTTCTCATGAATTTTGGTTATAATGGATGAAAATTTATAAGTCTCATGTTCCTTTTGTCAAATTCTCATTTACATGATGACAAAAGTTGTGAAAGTGTAAGGTACCATCTAGTTTTATCTTAGTAATGTTTCAATGCATATATTTAGAACAAATAAGATGAGAGTTTAAGATAAGTGTGACTTTATGTTGACTATGCAAACCTCATAACCTTCATGACATAGCCTTAGTAATGATACTGTATTTTGATTAATCTTCAGAATATGTAAGGTATCGAAAAGCTTTGTTAAAAGACTGCTTATTATGGTTTTTATAGCCTTAACAATTAGTTTTATCACTAACTCTCATGTTAGTTATTTGTCGAATTCTGGTAAAGAAACGTATGGAACTAGAGTCAACTAATCATGTGTTAATTGGAATATTAAAATTACCAGACTTAAATATCATTAGTAAGTGACTATCTAATTAATTTATCCAACTGTTCTTTAGAATAATGGATAGTCTCATTGCTTATGCCTAGTCTAATGGCATAATTATGCAGTGAGATTTTCCCTTGAAGAACCTTAGAGTTAGGATTCTGTACTTGTATTTTGTCTATGGACCTTAGAACAATCCTCTTTTAAAGTTTAAGTGGTTGTAAGGTGAGTAACAACTTATTTTCCAGCTTCAAACATTTATTTCTTTGTACATATGTTGCTTATCAACATACTCATTATACTTTGGTACTTTTGAGTGTTATAGTTGATTTATAAGGCATCAAATTGTACAAGTGAAAATCTTAGTATGTAATGTACTGGAAAAATGTACTTATTTCCATGCGTAAGCCCTTAACTTTATGGGTCATGGTATTGTACATTATTATGTATATTCACATATACCACTTAGCTTTATAGTTTAGAATTTTAAATGAAGGCATGCATCTTAGGAGTTCTAGTGATTATTCCACAATTATAGATTAGTCTTAGGAAAGACTTAATCTGTAATAACCTTTTAGTGATAGCACTTATTCTTGATTATCATAAGAGACATCATATTCGATTTATCCTAATCATCATGCTCTACTTTTCTTCTGTAGTGCTTTATCAGAAGAGAGCAATAGGATTATCGTGTCTTAAGAGATAATCAAGGATTTAGTTTAAGAGCTAATTCTTATAGAAACTTTAAATAAAGCAAAACATTTTAGGTTTAGGAATTAGAGTGGATGAGATGTATATAGAAGAAAATTATACTGAGTAAAATTATGGGTACTAAGAATAAGGCAGTCGAAATGATCATAAAAATTAATTAAGGATCATTAATATAAGGATCATTATGTGAAGAGGTTGTGATATGTCTATTACTAACATCAAAATAATAGACTATTTAAAGTTCTGCTTAAACGAAAACAAATCAGCTTTGGCCAGAAGTGTAATCATTTAAGCATATGTGCAAAGTGGTTGTAACAAATCAGCTTTGGCCAGAAATTGAGACAATCACTTTAGTTATGCACTTGTTAAGTATGCCATCTATGAAGGAATTAAATCAGCTTTAGCCAGATATTAAGACATTCATGTTTATGATGCACACTTAACACAGCTTTTGTAATACTTGGATGATAAGTAGATGTATCAAATCAGCTTTGGCCAGAAATGATACATCAGAAGCTCATTCAAGTTAAGCCATTTTGGTTTTGTAAAACATTATTTGATCCTTATTAATTAACTAAGTAATTACAAAAACCAAATATTTAGTAGCAAACCACCTGTTAGCGCGGATCGAACTCCGCGGTGAGTTCGCTGGGGTTTGCAGGGGGACAGCGTGCCCCCACACGGGGTTCGGGGCGGAGCCCCGAGCTAAGTCTTAGTTCACATTAAACAGCCTAAAATAACGAGGTTTCGAGTCAGGTCTCGACTGAGTTATGAGATCTCGAGTCAGTTATGAGGTCTCGAGTGAGATCTCGAGTCAAGTCTCGACTCAGCTTATAACATTATGAGGTCTGGACTCATTAATGGTCTCGAGTCGCAACCTCAGTGTCTCGAGTCGTAATTATGGTCTCGACTGCTGGGAATTATGAGATCTCGACTCCTTATGAGGTCTCGAGTCGCAACCATGGTCTCGAGTTGTGACCTTTATGGTCTCGAGTCGCAACCTTATGGTCTCAAGTTATGACCTTATGGTCTCGAGTCGAGACCTTTGTCTTGAGTTGTACAGATCTAAACCCTTAGTCGAAACCTCAGCGGTCTCGAGCATGGTTGCAAAAGTTGCTAGGCGCTCCCTAGTCGGTCGACCGGGGAGTTGAGAGTACTCGGTCTACGCGGAGAGTACTTGGGGAGTACTCGAACATGTTAAATTATAAAGAAATTACTTTTTGGAGATTAAATATATGTCAAATAACACAAATTTACTAATATTTATAACAAAATACGTGAAAATGATATTTGTTCTTGAATATGATAGGCATAGAAATTATGTTATATTATTATTTAAGTCAAACTAGGCCCGATTTGACCTACTAGATCCAATTTTGGCCGAGGTTGACCGCGTTTGACCGACTCCGAGTAATTAGGCGGAGTCAAAAAAAAGTCGCCTCGGCAGCCTGCCTTGTAGCGACTACTCGGGGAGTACTCGGCTTTGGAAACCTTGTTTTACAACCATGGTCTCGAGTGGTTAAAATTTATCTCGAAACTCCTGTTACAGCTGTTATAGTGATAAGTTTGATATTCGAATTTTTTAGAGATTATGGGATTTAGTTTCCTATTTTAATGAAAATCTAAATTTATCAAAATATTTCAAAATAATATCCATTTAATTTTTATAACAGATTTCAATATTCTAAGAGATAAATTTTAGATCAAAACTAGGAAAACACCCGATAATCTAAATTTAGTTCCAAAACTTACGGAATTTTCGAATTTCTCATAAGAACATAAGATGAACCCTAAAATTAAAAACATGATTCTGGAACCCGAAATCTGAAAATTAATGTTTTTATACAGATTTCGGACATAAAAAAATTAACCCATTTGAAAGTGGACGAAAAAAAACAGCATCTTTACATGAAAATTTGGTGGACCATTAAAGTGCATCAAGTCCACGTAAAGTTTGGAATGTGGGACTTTGAAATCGACATTATATATAAATTAAACCTTTGGGATAACTAATCAAGAACATCATAATGGAATATTATATATCCTTTTCGTTTACCTATTCTGAGCCTATAGAAGAACATTAGACGAAAAGAAAAGTAATATATATAATATTCCATTGTTTACTTTTTCTTTGAATTTTTATTAAGTTGTCAAATTTGTTTTCCAGATTTCAATCCCAGAATAATGGATACGAAAACAGAACTGATTAATCAACATATGCTCTGATACCACATGTTGGTTCAGTTCTGTTTAGACATAATGGAAAACATGAAAACATACCTTTGATTGCATCAGTACAGGCCAGCAGAGAATCCAGATGGAGACGCAGCAACAGTGTTTGACATGATTATCAACTTGATCTGGTTCCTCCTTAGGGTGCAATCTAATGATGGTGATAAGAGAAACCGATAAAGGGTAATCGGCTATGGAGAGGAGGTCGAATTGATGTTATGAGTAATTAGGTTATTTTTCTTCTAACCCTAAAACCTCTACATAAGTCTCCTTATATATGCACCCAGGAGGAAACCCTAATTAGTTAATAAGGGTAATTAGGCCCATCAACAATTATCAACTAATTATTTAATAGGATTGTTATATATTTTGATCCATATAATGTAAATAATTATAATGGCTACTAGATTAAATATAATATAAAATATTTAATCTTACACCTGAAGGATTCACGTGGCCTTCAATTTCGAACACTGAACTGCCGATGTCATTGAAGGAGATGAGAAGGAATTATTGAGAGAGACATTGAATATCGTCAGTAGGGGTGCAAACGAGCCGAGCGGCTCGCGAGCTACTCGATATCGGCTCGAGAAAAAGCTCGAAACAAGCCGAGCCTTATCGAGCTGGAGCCGAGCTTGAGCCTAATATAAAAGCTCGTTTGTTTATCAAGCCTGAGCTCGAGCCTGGCATGTGAAGCTCGTCAGGCTCGTCGAGCCTTATCGAGCTTTAGTGTAAACGAGCTGAGCTGAGCCGATCTTATTTAAACTTTTTACGAGTCGACCCCAAACCTAAAAATAAGCTTATTTAGTAAACGAGCTTGAGCCCGAGCTTCACTTATCGAGCTCATGAGCCTGAAAAGTCTATTATTTATATGTTTTTATTTAATATATTAATTAATAAATAATAAACGAGCCGAGCCCGAGCCGAGCTCGAGCTTGAGAAAATACCAACGAGCCTAGCTCGAGCTTTAAAAACGAAACTCGAATCGAGCCTAGCTCGAGCTCGAGCTCTCATAACTTAATCGAGCTCGAGCCTGGTCGAGCTCGGTCTCAGCTCGTTCGCACCCCTAATCGCCAGTTAATGAAATTCACAGGATTCTGTATACAAGGAATTAAAATCCAATATTCCATCATGTTAGACACTTGTCCCAGTGGGAGAGACGGGTGCACACGATCAACTTAAGGTCACGGGTCGATCCTCGTTTAATTCTTTTTCTTTTTTTTTATACAATTAGAATTTTAAATCTAATCATAGATAAATAACAAACTATTATGAAATATTATTACATATAAATAACTAATTTATAAACATTTTGGTTTATGTATTGTTTGAAAAATTATTACCAATGTTTTCAGAACCGGACCGGACGTCGAACCGGTCTTCTTACTGGTTCAATGGTCCGACCGGTCCAACCAGTCGGACCGGACGTAAGAACCGGAAGGTATCATAAATATTATAAAAATTAATAGGATTCATATGAGCCCATTTTTACATATATAACCAGCAAGGCTTTATATGAGCCCATTTTCATTTATTTAACCTTTTTAACAAAGCCCAAATTCTATTATTGTATCTCAATATTTTATTAGGTTAAAAGTTCAAAGTGTACTGCTCTTTTCTTCTACCTAGGCAACTTTCCAGATCTTATCTATGTTATCTCCGTTAGCCACACTTATCATAGTCTATTATGAAAATCAAAGGGTCTTGATGCAGATAAAAGGCTGATCTCGTGTGGATTAAAGATCGTAGGTTGGTTATTGAAGGCATTTGTTGGATTTCTTTGTTGTTTATCGATGTTGTTTTTTGTCAGATCTGTGCAAAATGAAGCCTTGTTCCATTATTTCCGGTTGAACCTCCGTTCCTGGTTCACCGGTTTGACCGCAAACCGCCGCTAACCGGCCGGTCCTTTGTAAAACCGGTTAACTAAGCAGAACCGGGCCGCCTCCTTCGCCGGTCCCCGGCCGGACTGGTTCGACCGGCCGGTATGGTCCGGTTTTGAAAACGTTGATTATTACATATAAATAACTAATTTATTACATATTTTTAAATGGGAAATTAATAAATATTGGACTATTAAATAGTATGTCATGAGCTTTGTATCAAACAATCATGCCCCGATCACCTTGTCCGCTGCGGGTGGGGGTGTGACAGATTTATTACCTTAGCTTTCTTATTGGTGGGATTTACTGAGTATAATGATGATGATACAAAAATCTTACAACAAAAAGTCATATATGGCTTAATGGACGATATTGGGCCTTGTTAGATCACAATGGACACTAGTATGTCATAGAGTTGCACAAATTGGTTAATTTCAATAATCGGTTCGGTTAATTGGTATAACCGGTCAATTAGAGCCAGTCATTTAGGCCCAATGATGGTTATTTGGGTTCTTAAAGGTCAATTAGGCCCAATGAAGGTCAGTTAGGGTTGTTGAGCTCAATGATTGTCAATTAGGCCCAATGACGATCAATTAGACCCAACGATGGTAAACTAGGTTCAATGAAGGCTAGTTAGAGTTGTGGAGGCTCAGTGATGGCCAATTAAGCCTAGCGGTGATCAAATAGACCCAATGATGGTCATTTAGGCCAAATGATGGTTAATTACGGTTTTTGAGCTCAATGATGGTCAATTAGGCTTCAATGATAGTTAGTTGAGCTTAATAAAGGTTAATTAGGCCTAATGAAGGCCAGTTAGGGTTGTTAAGCTCAACGATGGTCAATTAGGCCCAATGAATGTCAGTTAGGGTTGTTGACCTAAATGACGATTAATTAGGGCCAATAAAGGTGAATTAGTTGTTAGAATGCTCTAGTGAGTAGAGTGTGAATTCTAACACGACCCGAAAATAACACGAACCTAATGAAGGTAGTTAGGGTTGTTGAGCTCAATGGTGACCAATTAGGCTCAAAAGGTCAAGTAGGGCTAATGATTGTCAACTAGCCCTAGTGATAGTTAGTTAGGCTTAATAAAGGTCAATTAGGCCCAATGAAAGTTAGTTAGGGTTGTTAAGCTCAACGATGGTCAATTAGGCCCAATCGTGGTCAATTAGAGGCAATGAAGGTTAATTACTTGTTACACTGCTCTAGTGAGTATGGGTATGAATTTCGGACACGACTCGGAAAACAACATAAACCATAGGAAAATTGACCAATAGGGACTAAATTAGTATGATCATTATTATTATTAATTAATTACGATTAGGTCTATTATTTAAGGGTGCTAAACGGGTCGTGTTTGTGGGTTGGTGGATTCAACCCGACCCGAACCCGAAAATTTTACACGAACCCGACCCGAACACGAAAATCGTATCATACATACATATGAACCCGAGCACGACCTGAACTTTTGGGGGTTAACCTGAACATGACTCGTTTAACACGATTTTTTTAATTTTTTTTCTGAAATTAATATATTAAAATTAAAATTTACTTAAAAAACAGAGATGTATATAATAATATCATATTTATTATTATTTTGTGTAATATATTAACAAAAAAATATAACTTTTATTTTCATTTCCCACCACTTCCCTGAAAAATTCTAATTTCCCTCCCCTATTCTCTTGTGTCTCCCTCCTAAAACATGTTCATTTTTACTTTAACCTTAAATGGATTCTCCTCCCAAAATTCATCCCCAGATCTCGATCTCTACCCCTCTTCTCTTTTTGTCTAATCTCTCGTCTGATTGAACGCGAACCAAAGGAAGAGGAACATAAATCGAAAGCCATCCGATTCTAGACCTTAATAAGATCTCTGAAAACCAATTAAGGACTGACGTGATTAAGGTAAGTGCAAGAACCCTATTTTCTTCGCATTTATTCAAAAAGCGTTTTATGGTTGTTTATTCAGACCCTAGTCAGCTAATTAGGTGAAAATTTATAGTTAGTTTCAGTTTTGCATTGATTTGTGACTAATACTAAAATGTCGGTTAATATTGCTACATTTTGTCAGTCATGTTTTAATTTTGTTCCCCTGATCTGAAATCTATTATTTACCCCATATTTGTATCATTATCTTTATGTTTCAGGATGATAATTTGGGTGGTGTGAATTGTGAAGATGAGTGGTGGTAGCAGTAAAATGGTTTCTGCTGCTAGCCTGAGAAGAACACACACAAACGAGAAACAGATTTCTTTCGATATTGAAAATGATACAGATGGAGGGTTGAAATACTCGAATACAACAGATTTCGGTGATAGAAATAGAGAGGTTTTGGCAAGCAACAAGAGCCCGATTGTCGTTGTCGATATACTCAAAACATTGTTTTTTATACACGTTTGGTACACATTCAGCATATTACTCACATTGTAAGTCTGGTCCCTTGATATTGATGTAGGTTAATGTCATCTTGAATTATAGTGTCATGTAATGTGTTTGTTCAATGTTTAGGTATAATAAGGAACTATTGGGAGATGATCAGGGGAAATTCCCCACTCCTTTGTTAATTAATACGATTCATTTTGGAATGCAAGCCGTTTTTTCAAAGGCGATTGTATACTTTTGGTCCGAAAGATTCCAACCGACAGTAACTATGTCATGGAAAGACTACTGTATGAGAGGTAAAAACTTAGCAAAATCTTGGTTACTTTAAGCGTTTATACCGTCAATGTAATATTCATGTACGCTAGCATTGAAAATCAACTAGCCCAGATTAGTTATTTTTTTACATTTTTTTCCTAAATTGACCAAATTTAATGAACTCTTCTAGTTACTAATCCTACAGATCCACTTAGAATTTGACAGTTGTACCAACTGCTATAGGAACAGCACAGGATATAAATTTGAGCAATGCATCACTCGTTTTCATATCGGTTACATTTGCAACCATGGTCGGTCAATGTTCTCACTTAACTTAATGTTGTAAAAGTCAACGCGTTTAACTAGATTTATCTCTTGTTTGCAGTGTAAATCTGTTGCTCCTATATTTCTCCTAATATTTGCTTTTGCATTCAGGTAAATATTATTTATAAATCTTGAAAGCACGGTTCTAAGAACCAGACTGGAAACCGCCTACATAACTAATCCGGTTGAGTATTCTTGAACTGCCTTCATTTGGGCCATCCATTTATGGGCCGGACTGGTTGTTGAACCGGCTAACAAGATCAGTGGTTGGGCCGGATTTAAAAAAAAAGAGTAAAATGACATTTTCGTCCCTGAGGTTTGGCTACTTTGCGACTTTCTTTCAAAGGTTTGTTTTTTTGCCTCTGGAACCAAAAGGTTTAAAATCTTGCCATTTTCACCCGACTCGTTAACTCCATTCATTTTTTAAAGTTAAGTCAAGAGTACTTTTGTTATTTTACCTATTTGGGTGTCGATGGGGTGGGGAGAAAGTCAACAGAGGTGGATCTTTTGTCTTGTAGTGTTTTTTATTTTAATAAAAAAGTGTCTAAAAAGACGGACATGCTCCTCATTTAACAGAGAAAAATGGATGGAGTTAACGAGTCGGATGAAAATGACAAGATTTCAAACTCTTTGGATCCAGATGCGAAAAAACAAACCTTTGGACCAAAATCGCAAAATGGGCCAAACCTTAGGGACGAAAATGGCATTTTACTAAAAAAAAAACAACTCTTTTTTCACATTTGTAGAACTGTTAATTCATACCAAAAGATAACGTAGTTCCATATTTAGTTGTAAGTTAATGCCATATACATTAAAATACAATATGTTGATTTCTGTGCATAAATATCTTTTTATTGTTTAGGTTGGAATCTCCAAGTTTTAAACTTTTAGGCATTATGTTGCTAATATCTGCTGGAGTATTATTAACAGGTAAGATGTTCTATTAGTCTTGTAATTATCTTATTTAATTTAGTCTAACCCATAACTTGATAAGCAATATTCGCTAGTTACATGCTAAGTTTCGTATAACTTATTTAATTCATTGCTTGCTATGATTTAGTTAGATTCTAATTACAATTTTTAATCACACATTTGGATTTTATTGTCATAAATTTATAATTACAGTTGCAACAAATTTGTTGGATTTTGCAGGAAGTTGCATTGTTAACTGATGGGAAATTTTCAGGTGGTTCCCATGGATATGTTGTTGGAAAAATTTGCCCTGAAGCACAAGTTTCATCATTTTCTAGTGATAATGATATTGGATTTCCTATTTTGCACCTAAATAAAAGTAAAAAAAATCCAAAAAAAGAGCAAAGTGTTTATTTGGTGTAGTTATTTTTTTTATGGAACATTAGTAATAATGCACATTTATTCCACATGATTTTGAGTCTAGTTCATCAAACAAATTTTTGTTCACAAATCTGTTTTTAAGAGAGAAAAAAACAACCTATTGAGATTTCATTTATTCTATCATTGTAAATACAGGATTCTGTTCCATGATGTTAGGTGTGCAAGCTGGTTATGTGTTGTGAAGGGATGTGGCTTGACCCGTTCGAAGTAAGGCTTCAAATGGAGGAGGCTTTACTTTCAAGGTACTATATTTATCATTTAGTGTAAAAGAAGACTTTATGTGGATTGGTGAATGTATCGGAAATAAGGGAAAGTAGTGCCAAAACAGAAGGATAGACTTTGGATTCATTATTTGCAAACATGAAGGAGCAAAGGATGAAGGTTTTATCGCAGCAGCAACACAATGGACCTGGACAACCAAGGCATATGTTTTCTTCTAAATGGCTATTGAAGACCTTGAGAGTGATCCACATGAAGTAGTAGTTGCATTATTTGTAGATAGCTTATGATCAAAATCTTATGTAATATATTATTTAAATTTAAACCTTATGTATGGATTTTGGTTTATTATTATTATTATTAATTATTAATATCATTAGTTTTGTTTTTAGGTTTGTTCATGTTTTCTCCTTTACTCCTGTAAAAATGAAAATAAAATTGATAATTACGCAAAAATGGCCACATAGAACCACAACAAATCTGTGTGGCTAAAGGTTGAACAATAGCCACACTTAGAATTTACAAAATTTTGTGTGGCTATAAATAATCGTTAGCAACAACATAGTCACTTTGTTTCTTGTTTGTGTGACAGAATGATACCAAATGTCATGGTAAAAAAGTTATGTGTGACTAAAGATTAGAAAATAGCCACACTTAAAATTACAAAATTTAATGTGGCTATACATAACCATTAGTCACACCATAGTCACTTTGTTTTTTGTTTATGTGACGAAATGATACCAAATGTCATGGGAAAACAAAGTTGTGACCCAAGGTTATACAATAGCCACACTTACAATTACAAAAGTGTTTTATGTGTCTAATAAAGTTTTTAGCCATACTTACAATAAATTCATGTGACTATATAATAAAATCGACGACACTTATAGTAAATTCATGTAACCGTTGCTACAATTTAGCCACACTTAATAAACACAGTGCTTGATTACAACCCTTTTTGCCACACTTTTTTAACTAATGTGGCTAAAATAGACTTTTTACTAAATTTATGTGACCATATAATATAACCAGTCACACTTAAAGTACATTAATGTGACCGTTGCTACCATTTAGCCACACTTATGCTTGATTCCAGCAAGAAATTTTTAGTAACCTTTAGCTACACTTTTAAGTTGCAACGACAACTAAAAAGTGAATGTGGCCGTATGATACCTACGATGACTGGACCTTCGGTCATACTTGAGTTGAAAAAAATTCGTTTGGCGAAAGGCATATAGTCACACTTTTTTAGTGTGGCCGTAGCCCTTTTCTGACGTAGTGTTGACTCTTTATGCTATGTGAACGTTTAATCCTTGTGTGTAGTTCCGCCTTAACAATAGTAGCGCTATAGGAAGATGCACCTCCCTATTATTCTCGGGGGTATTGTAGGAGGATTCTATTTGCTTTCCTTGATTCTTGGGAAAGTGGTTAAAGCATCGGGACACTTAGGCTATCACTTGGACTGCGAACACTAGCATGACTGAAACTATTTTTATCATTAACATGATGGATACGAGTCTTTTAATCTATTATGCTATATACTCAAACTTGTATACTCACCAGTACGAAACTTTTGAACATTATTTGAAATGGTTGTATTTGATATTATATGGTTGTGACATTTGATGTTTAGACAATGTTTGAATCTACTTAATCTATAATGAAATGATAGTGTTATGGAATCTCATGAACAATCTGAATGCTTAGTGTTGCGCCCCGATGTTTCCGCCATCGGTTGGGGTGTGACAACTCTCCCACTTTGCCACCACTACACCACCAACACCCACCACCATCATCCATCATCCACATTTAGAGTGTGTAGTAGTCTCGGAATCCAAGATTGATAGTAAGAGTTCTTGTCAATTAAAGGCCATGTTTGGCTAAGTCTCTTACATCACTTGGTGAAGACAAGTCTTTAATGTATTACTTTTGATTTTTAATCTTTTCGCACTTTTTATTTGGTTTTGTATTAATGACTTTAATAACTAGTTTCTTATGTTGAAGGTAAAACTTCTTTATCATTTTTCTGTGGTGTCTTGGCATTACTTTACTGTCTATATAAAGTAAAAGATTTGCACCATTCATATCTCTACGGTCTATATAGAGATATGATGGCTACCTGGTCGGGGGTTAAGGTAATGGTTTAATAAGGTTCTTGCCTTGTTCGTTGTATAGATCCTACAAGGACCTGGGTCAAGCTTACTAGGACCTCCTTCAATACCCACTGGTATTGGATGGCGGGGGTGCGAATGGCTTGATCCCCTCATATGTAAACTACTATTAATATATTAAACCGGCTACTTGGGATTGTATCCCTGCTGACTCAAACCACTTAGCCGAGGGTAACGTCACCTTCAAAAGAGGAGCCTACCACTTTTCGCATTAATAACTTAATTAATTATCTTTCAATATTCCAACCATTTAGGATTGTATCCTTGCTGACTCAAACCACTGGGTTGAGGGTAACGTCACCTTCAAAAGAGGGGCTTACTACTATAACTAAGATAATCTCTTAAAAAGTGCAAAAGTGCGGAAATCATCAAAGGATACATTAAAGGCGAGTCGGATCCAAGTGATTCATCTTGTCTATCTGTTTTTTATTTTATTTTTATTTCTGCATTTTTAGTTTTATTTTTCATGTTTAAAACCTTTTCTCAAAAATTTTAGTTTGATTAGACGTCGAGGATAAACCGGTACTAAAAGCTCTTGTGTCCTTGAACGACCTCGGTATCTTACCAACGCTATACTACGCTCACGATGGGTGCACTTGCCCAAGTATGTGTTTAGTGTTAGTAGAAAATATCGTGTTTTATAAATTTAAAACTTGACTAATGTGTAAAATGGGCTTAAAAAATCAATAAAAATATAACACACCCCACACACACCACTACCAGCCTGCCATCTAGCCGGCCAACTCTACACAATACCGATTCTCTTAATCCCATTTGAGATCTGCCACCCATTGGTCAACCACACAGCGTACCATCCGAACCTAATCAATGCCCGACATTTTTAAACCGAAACAACACTTTAACCTACATATATCTACCTCTAACTCAATCTCTCCCCTTCCTAAAAATCCATCTGAAGCCCTTTCCAATCCAAACTGGAAAAATGCCATGCTTGACAAATTTCGAGCCCTTATTAATAATGGGATGTGGGAGTTAGTACTAAAACGGCTCAAAGTGAACATAGTCCGCAGCATGTGGATTTTTAGACATAAAAAGAAGGCGGATGGAACACTTGAAAGGTATAAAGCACATCTTATATGTGATGGGCGATCTCAACAGATTGGGGTTAATTGTGGGGAGACCTTTAGCTCAGTTGTGAAACCAACAACGATCCGAACGGTACTCTCTATAACTTTATCCAACTCGTAGCCAATTCACCAACTTGACGTCAAAAACGCTTTTCTTCATGGCCACTTAAATGAAACCATTTTCAAGCACCAGCTGATGGGGTTCCGTGATCCATAACACTCGAACCATGTATGTGACAACCCGACTTCTTGAGGTTAGTATTATTCTATTTCCCGACTCCTTTGTTGTATTTACATATCCTAGACTTGTGTGTTAGTGGGTATATGTTACAAACTTGTATTTGTTTATGAGTAACGTATTGGAATATTTGGGCTATACCAAGACATCTTTCAACCCAAGATCATTCGACCGAAGGATCCTGGAACCGAAAGATCCAACCTTCGAAGGATCCAACCTTCGAGGGATCACGAAGCATGGGAACCAACTTTCGATAACCTTCATCTTTCGAAGATCCTTCGAGCCAAGGCCCAGTCTTTCGACTAAAGGCCTTAACCTTCGGCCCAGGCCCAAAACCTTACATATATTAAACGACAGTTACGTAGTAATGCACAGAACCAATCGAAATTCCAAACCCTAGAAACCTGTGAGTGACGGCAGAAGTCAGGAACTCTCTGTGTGATCATCATCATCGTACCATCTGTCATTCGGTTAGTGTTTTATGTTACTTTTGAGATTGTGCGTCTATGTGAAACCCTTGTGTTGTATGTCGTGATAACCCTTGTGTTGTATATCGTGTTCTATGTGAAACCCTTAGTGTAATCAGATTCAATGATCCGAAACTATTAACCTCTGCGATACCTATACAAGTATGTGTTAACCGATTGTTAGTAGCGTTTGTACGTTTCGTAACATGGTTGGGATTATCGGAATGGGTTAGAAGTCGTATAGCGATCACATGATAAAGCGGTTAACTGTTATCTCTTAATTGTTTGTTTGGTTATGCATGAATTGTGGAAATCCTTGTGAAATCGTATGAACTGAATGTTAGCAGTTAGATCGTATGATTAGGGTTCTGTAACCGAAAAATGCTGAAACCGTTTGTTAATTGGTAATTGTAGCCGAAGGATAACAGGCATAGTCGAAAGATGAACAGTGAGTTCGAAACATACCTGTCGTGCTCGAAAGATAGCTGTGTTTGTCGAAACATAACTGTGCTAGTTGAAAGATAACCGTGGTTGTCGAAAGATAGTTCATGTGTCGAATGATATCTGATATATCGAATGATGAAATGTCGAATGATAATCTGTGTGTCGAAAGATAGCTAGGTGAATCGAAACATAACTGTGAATGGTTAGACCGAAAGATGACTTATGTGTATTGTGAATTGAAAGATGATTAAATGTGAAAGAATATGTGATGTGCTTGTATGCAACTGACTGCTAAATGTGAATATCATAGGGATTGGTAAACCACCGTGGGTAAACGAATAATTAATTCTACCGAGCAATCCCAGGTGAGTTCACTACATTCGAGCATGCGTCCCAGTGGTTGGGGACAGTCAGGGGGTATCCCATGGGAGGGGATGAGTCTTTGGGTAAAAACGGGTATATTGGTTAATGATCTCACCTATCATCTTTTGTAAGTCCCTCATCGGGTATTAGTTAGTAGCGCTACTTAGGTTTGGCACCCTCACCCCGTGCCTGTAGAGGACGGAGGTGAACTAATGACCCAGTCTGGCCCAGTACTAGATAGGAGTACGTGGGAAGGGCAGTCCGTGAGCCGTCCGTGTTTGGAAATGAGATATTAACAATATTACTTGCATTTGGGTATTAAACTGTTTTACATACACCGGGTAACAAACGTTTTCTGAAACTGTGAACTCGCCAGCTTTGTCTGATACGTGTGTTACATGCTCGCAGGCCCCTAGGTACTAAGAAAGCAGGAACTTGCTGGCTGGAGGACGTGAGTGGTCATGGTTACTTGCTGGATTTATTATCAGACTTTTTATATTATGTTCGATTGGGATGACACTTATATTACGTTACATTAATGCTTCCGCTAAACTTATGGTTTTTGAATAATGTATGTTGGGATTTTATTATCTTTAAACAACAAAGTTTTATTTCATACTTGTGATTCAATGTAATTGGTGGCTCATTGCTAGTCGTCACACGCCTAACAGGGACACTCCCTAGGTGGTAATTTTGGGGGTGTGACAGTTTGGTATCAGAGCCACTGGTTATAGTGAATTGGTTTTAAAAATGTTTTATAAAACCAAACTATAACTGAACTGATACGATATACTGATACGACATGGACCATGACACTCAGCTCCAGGCAGCAAGGTTCGTCTCTTGTTTACTATTGTATAATACAGTTAGTACATACTCATGATTGATATCACACTCGAACACACACATGCCGTTATAATACGAATTACTATGCTACCTGTCCATACTACGTGTTTTAAGAGTAGGACTCTTCTTGTGTTTACATGGTCTATGTTGTGATATCGACGGTCGTACTGCATGGATTAGGGGAAACCTTCTAACATGAGTAGGGAGGAACTGAGATAAGCATGCAAATCAGGTTATTATTATGGGTGCACACATAATAACAACGTGGGGTGCATGTGAGTCCCAGTAAATCTCGACTAGTGTGAAAAAGGAATCCCGCGTTGTTAGTCAATGTTGTGTTAGAACCTCAAAAACTGTGAATACTATAGCAATACTTGACATCTGTTTGAAATAGTCTGTTAATTCGTTACTTCTCCCCATACTTATAGAATCATGAACGGACGTGGTGGAGGTCGTCGTGGTGGACGTAATGGAGGCCGCGGTGGTGGGCGTGGCGAAATTCATATGACCCAAGCAGAGCTAGAAGCATTACTCAACGCCCAGGTGGCTGCAGCCTTGGCAGCTTATCAGGCTGGTATGACATGTACCAGACATTCCTTCCTTTGAATCGTGAACTTGAGTCTTACTTGTTGGTTTATTTTCTCCCGTTAATAGGTTAGCCGGCGCCACAAAACCAGCCTCACCCACCGGTCTGCACTTTTAAAACTTTCATGGATTGCAAGCCACAGACCTTCAGTGGCACTGAAGGGGCTGTGGGACTTATACGCTGGTTCGAAAAGGCGGAGTCAGTGTTTGCGATATGTAACTGCCCAGCTGGGGATAGGGTAAAGTTTGCTGCAGGCACGCTTCTGGATGGTGCCTTGACCTGGTGGAATGCCCAGGTCCAACTGCTAGGTATTGAGGCGGCGAACGCCACTACGTGGGATGATTTTAAGGAACTGATGAGGGAGGAGTACTGTCCTCGAGATGAAATAGCGAAGTTAGAGAATGAGTACTATCATCTGACTATGGTGGGGTCTGAAATCGAGGCGTATGTGAAGCGGTCATATGAGTTAGCTGATTTGTGTCCAAACTTGTCCCGACCCATGCCACGAAGAATCGAGTTGTTTATTAAGGGGTTACCTCCACGGGTGAAGGGTTTAGTTACAGCGGCGAACCTCAACAACCTGACCCAGATCGTTCGTTTGGCGCATAAAATCACTGATCAGGAGGTGGAGAGCGGGGATCTACCACCGCGTATTTCTACTACCACTGCTACTACTACCGCTACTACAGCTACTACTCCTGCCATAGACAGCAAGCGTAAGTGGAACGATACCGACAAGGGGTCCAACTCAGCACAGCCTCAGAAGAAGGCAGATACTGGCAACACCCGCAGTTTCAGTCAGACGGCATCAGTGAATCAGAACTCGAGCAACAGATCAGGGCAGGGATCATATGCAGGGAAGCTACCCTTGTGCAACAAGTGTGATTTTCATCACAAGGGGCAGTGTACTCGGGTTTGTCATCGGTGTAATCGACCGGGGCACAAGGCCAAGGATTGTAGGGCCGCACTTCCAGCTCAGCAGCAGCCAGCGCAGCAGACGGGTAGGCAACAGCCTCAGCAAGCTCAGGGTACTCAGAGGGGGTGTTATCAGTGTGGGGCTGAGGGGCACTTCAAACGAGACTGCCCTCAGCTAAGACAGAACACAGGGGGTGGTAACGGGAACAACAATACAGGGAACAACGGGGGTAATGTTGCGCGTGGGCGCGGGTTTGTGCTGGGAGCTGGGGAAGCGCGGAACGACGGCAACGTGGTTACTGGTACGTTTTCGGTAAATGGTGTTATTGCTTCTATTTTATTTGATTCTGGTGCCGACTGGAGTTACGTGTCTCTAGAGTTTAGCTCTCAATTAGGGTTAAGTCCTACACTCCTCGTAATGAAACACATAGTAGAAATCGCAAATGGTAAAACAATCGAAGCTACGCATGTTCTATTTGGGTGTAAAATCGATCTTCTGGGTCAAGTCTTCGACATTGACTTGATTCCTATTGCTCTTGGAAGCTTCGACGTGATTGTTGGTATGGACTGGTTGTCCAAGTACCAGGCGGAGATTCTGTGTAAGGAGAAGATCATACGTGTTCCCCTTCCCAGTGGAGAATTTCTATCAGTTCAGGGTCATCGCAGCGGGACCCCAGTCAGTATTGTGTCGGCAATGAAGGCCCAGAAGTATTTGCGTAAGGGCTATCCTGCTATATTAGCTCTTGTTACCGATTCATCGTCTGATGAAAGGAAGATCGAGGATCTTCCAGTTGTTCGGGAATATCCTGATGTATTTCCTGAGGAACTCCCTGGGTTACCTCCACATCGTCAGGTGGAATTCCAGATTGATCTCGCCCCAGCGGCAGCCCCAGTTGCTCATGCTCCTTATCGTCTAGCGCCAGGAGAACTGCAGGAACTATCAAACCAACTCCAAGAGCTGTTGGATAGGGGTTTCATCCGACCTAGCTCTTCCCCCTGGGGAGCCCCAGTCTTATTTGTGAAAAAGAAGGACGGGTCCTTACGAATGTGTATAGATTTTCGCGAGCTCAACAAGATGACGATCAAAAACCGATATCCTTTGCCTCGTATTGACGACCTATTTGACCAGTTGCAAGGGTCAAGTTTTTACTCTAAGATCGACTTAAGGTCTGGTTATCATCAAGTGCGAGTCAGAGAGGAAGACGTCCCCAAAACCGCGTTTCGGACTCGATACGGTCACTATGAGTTCTTGGTGATGCCATTCGGGTTAACCAACGCACCAGCAGTTTTTATGGACCTCATGAACCGCGTGTGCAAGCCATACCTTGATGACTTCGTTATCGTTTTTATTGACGACATTCTAATTTACTCCAAGAACAAGGAGGATCACGAACGACATCTACGCATTATACTAGAACTCCTGAGGAGGGAGCAGTTGTACGCGAAATTTTCGAAGTGCGATTTTTGGATTCGGGAGGTACATTTTCTGGGGCACATAGTTAACGAGATGGGTATACATGTGGATCCTGCCAAGATTGACGCCATTAGAAATTGGGCGGCACCAAGGAACCCTTCGGAGGTGCGACAATTTCTCGGCCTAGCAGGGTACTATCGTCGTTTCATACAGAACTTCTCAAAGATTGCACAGCCCCTCACCTTGTTAACACAGAAGAAAGTAGTTTATTCTTGGGGGACGAAGCAGGAGGATGCTTTCCAGCTTTTGAAACAAAGGTTATGCAGCGCGCCGATCTTATCCCTGCCAGATGGTACTGAGGATTTTGTAGTTTATTGTGATGCTTCGATTCAGGGTCTCGGTTGTGTGTTGATGCAACGCGAGAAGGTGATAGCCTACGCCTCTCGACAATTGAAGATTCACGAGAAAAACTATACGACACACGACTTGGAGTTAGGAGCAGTGGTGTTCGCTCTGAAGATTTGGAGGCACTATTTATATGGCACGAAATGCACCATCTATACCGACCACAAGAGCCTTCAGCACATTTTTGACCAAAAAGAATTGAATATGCGACAGCGTCGCTGGATAGAGTTGTTCAACGATTACGAGTGCGCCATCAAATACCACCCAGGTAAAGCTAACGTGGTAGCTGATGCACTCAGCCGCAAAGAGACAAAGCCTAAACGTGTTCGCGCATTACAACTCACTATACATTCCAACCTCCCTGATAAGATTCGTATGGCTCAGACTGAGGCATTGAAGGAAGAGAACATCGAAGCTGAGGGTTTACGCGGTATGGAAAAACAGCTTGAGCAGAGATCTGATGGTATCTACTACCTCATGGAAAGAGTATGGATTCCTCTGTTTGGTGGTCTTAGAGAACTTGTGATGGATGAAGCGCACAAGTCACGATATTCTGTTCACCCGGGGTCAGACAAAATGTATCACGATCTTAAGGTTATGTATTGGTGGCCGAATATGAAAGCCCTCATCGCCACATACGTGAGTAAATGCTTAACTTGTGCTAGAGTTAAAGCAGAACACCAGAAGCCTTCGGGTCTACTACAGCAGCCAGAAATACCTAAGTGGAAATGGGAACAGATCGCTATGGATTTCGTTACTGGATTACCGCGGACTCAGGCTGGAAACGATACTATATGGGTAATTGTTGATCGACTGACGAAATCGGCGCACTTCCTAGCAATTAAGGAAACAGATAAATTTTCGCAACTTGCAGCAGTGTACCTTAAGGAGGTGGTTGCTAGGCACGGAGTGCCAACTTCCATCATCTCGGATCGAGATCCGCGTTTTACTTCTGAACTATGGCAGTCTATGCATAAATTATTCGGTTCGAAACTCGACATGAGCACTGCTTACCACCCACAGACGGATGGTCAGAGTGAGCGCACTATTCAGACGCTTGAAGACATGCTGCGGGCATGTGTGATCGATTTTGGGAAAGGGTGGGAGAAACACTTGCCGTTAATAGAGTTCTCCTACAACAACAGCTACCACACAAGTATTCAGGCAGCCCCGTTCGAGGCGTTGTATGGGAGGAAATGTCGTTCTCCTCTCTGCTGGGCAGAAGTAGGTGACAGTCAACTCACAGGTCCTGAATTCGTTCTGGAAGCTTCACAAAGTATAGCTCGGATCAGGGATCGTATGGCAGCAGCGCGTGATCGACAGAAAAGTTATGCTAACAAGCGTAGAAAGCCTTTGGAGTTCGAAGTTAATGATCGAGTCATGTTGAAAGTTTCACCGTGGAAGGGTGTTGTACGCTTTGGGAAGCGTGGCAAGCTCAACCCCCGTTACGTTGGGCCATTCAAAATCCTAGAGCGGATCGGTAAGGTCGCCTACAGACTCGAGTTACCTGCAGAACTAGGCAATGTTCACGATGTGTTTCACGTTTCTCAACTAAAGAAGTGTCTGGTTGATGAGACACTAGTTGTGCCACTTCAAGAGCTCAAGTTAGATGACAAGCTGCAGTTTGTTGAAGAGCCTATTGAAATCATGGATAGGGAGGTCAAGGTGCGTAAGCACAGTCGAATTCCGATTGTTAGAGTTCGTTGGAATTCAAGGCGTGGACCGGAGTTCACGTGGGAACGCGAGGATCAGATGAAACTAAAGTACCCTCACCTCTTTCCCAAAGACAAGGCAGAGTCAAGCAAAACTAGTGAATCTCGGGACGAGATTCCCCTTCAAGTTGGGGATGATGTAACACCTGGGGAAAATCCGCAACAATCTTGAATTGTCACTTCACTCTCTCGTACCTATTTGCTAAATTTCGGGACGAAATTTCTTTCAAGTTGGGGATGATGTGACAACCCGACTTCTTGAGGTTAGTATTATTCTATTTCCCGACTCCTTTGTTGTATTTACATATCCTAGACTTGTGTGTTAGTGGGTATATGTTACAAACTTGTATTTGTTTATGAGTAACGTATTGGAATATTTGGGTTATACCAAGACATCTTTCAACCCAAGATCATTCGACCGAAGGATCCTGGAACCGAAAGATCCAACCTTCGAAGGATCCAACCTTCGAGGGATCACGAAGCATGGGAACCAACTTTCGATAACCTTCATCTTTCGAAGATCCTTCGAGCCAAGGCCCAGTCTTTCGACTAAAGGCCTTAACCTTCGGCCCAGGCCCAAAACCTTACATATATTAAACGACAGTTACGTAGTAATGCACAGAACCAATCGAAATTCCAAACCCTAGAAACCTGTGAGTGACGGCAGAAGTCAGGAACTCTCTGTGTGATCATCATCATCGTACCATCTGTCATTCGGTTAGTGTTTTATGTTACTTTTGAGATTGTGCGTCTATGTGAAACCCTTGTGTTGTATGTCGTGATAACCCTTGTGTTGTATATCGTGTTCTATGTGAAACCCTTAGTGTAATCAGATTCAATGATCCGAAACTATTAACCTCTGCGATACCTATACAAGTATGTGTTAACCGATTGTTAGTAGCGTTTGTACGTTTCGTAACATGGTTGGGGTTATCGGAATGGGTTAGAAGTCGTATAGCGATCACATGATAAAGCGGTTAACTGTTATCTCTTAATTGTTTGTTTGGTTATGCATGAATTGTGGAAATCCTTGTGAAATCGTATGAACTGAATGTTAGCAGTTAGATCGTATGATTAGGGTTCTGTAACCGAAAAATGCTGAAACCGTTTGTTAATTGGTAATTGTAGCCGAAGGATAACAGGCATAGTCGAAAGATGAACAGTGAGTTCGAAACATACCTGTCGTGCTCGAAAGATAGCTGTGTTTGTCGAAACATAACTGTGCTAGTTGAAAGATAACCGTGGTTGTCGAAAGATAGTTCATGTGTCGAATGATATCTGATATATCGAATGATGAAATGTCGAATGATAATCTGTGTGTCGAAAGATAGCTAGGTGAATCGAAACATAACTGTGAATGGTTAGACCGAAAGATGACTTATGTGTATTGTGAATTGAAAGATGATTAAATGTGAAAGAATATGTGATGTGCTTGTATGCAACTGACTGCTAAATGTGAATATCATAGGGATTGGTAAACCACCGTGGGTAAACGAATAATTAATTCTACCGAGCAATCCCAGGTGAGTTCACTACATTCGAGCATGCGTCCCAGTGGTTGGGGACAGTCAGGGGGTATCCCATGGGAGGGGATGAGTCTTTGGGTAAAAACGGGTATATTGGTTAATGATCTCACCTATCATCTTTTGTAAGTCCCTCATCGGGTATTAGTTAGTAGCGCTACTTAGGTTTGGCACCCTCACCCCGTGCCTGTAGAGGACGGAGGTGAACTAATGACCCAGTCTGGCCCAGTACTAGATAGGAGTACGTGGGAAGGGCAGTCCGTGAGCCGTCCGTGTTTGGAAATGAGATATTAACAATATTACTTGCATTTGGGTATTAAACTGTTTTACATACACCGGGTAACAAACGTTTTCTGAAACTGTGAACTCGCCAGCTTTGTCTAATACGTGTGTTACATGCTCGCAGGCCCCTAGGTACTAAGAAAGCAGGAACTTGCTGGCTGGAGGACGTGAGTGGTCATGGTTACTTGCTGGATTTATTATCAGACTTTTTATATTATGTTCGATTGGGATGACACTTATATTACGTTACATTAATGCTTCCGCTAAACTTATGGTTTTTGAATAATGTATGTTGGGATTTTATTATCTTTAAACAACAAAGTTTTATTTCATACTTGTGATTCAATGTAATTGGTGGCTCATTGCTAGTCGTCACACGCCTAACAGGGACACTCCCTAGGTGGTAATTTTGGGGGTGTGACAATGTATGCCTTCTCAAAAAGTCCTTATATGGACATAAACAAGCACCCGGGCGTGGTACCAACGCTTCGCAGACTATGTTTCTACAATAGGTTTTCAACATAGTAATGTGATCACTCCTTATTCATCTTCAAAGAAGGTAATACCATGGCTTATATATTGCTATACGTGGATGATATCCTTTTGATCACATCTTCAGATACCTTACGAAATCGATTTATGGCATTACTTCCTAATGAATTTGCCATGACGGACCTCAGACCTCTCACTTATTTTCTTAATCTCGGTTACACGATAAGGCAATTCTTTGTTTCTTTCTCAAGAGAAATATACCCGATAAATTCTTGAAAATGCAGGTCTCTCAGATTGCAATCCAGTACCTACACCAGTTGATACTCAACAGAAGTTAAGTCGGAACTCAGGTACTCCTTGGGAAACTATCACGGAATGTAGAAGCCTTGCGGGGGCTCTTTGATATTTAACTTTTACACGCCCTGACGTCTCTTACGTCGTCCAACAGATTTGTCTTCATATGCATTCTCCCATGACTACTCACATGAATGCTTTGAAAAGAATTTTATGGTATATCAAAGGCACCTTGAATTTTGGTTTACACCTTCATCGATCTTCAACTTCCTCCCTTATCGCTTACACGGATGCTGACTGGGGTGGATGCCTCGACAGTCAACCTCAGGATATTGCGTTTACATGGGAGACAACCTCTTGTCTTGGTCTTCCAAACGACAACCAACCTTGTCCTGCTCTTGTACCGAAGCAGGTATCGGGGTGTTGCTAATGTTGTATCAGAAGTCTGCTGGATCCGCAATCTCCTCTCAGAATTACACCACGCTCCGAAACATGCAACCTTGGTAATATGTGACAATGTTAGCGCCATATACTTAGCCGACAACCCAGTCCAACATCAACGGACAAAGCACATAGTAATGGACATCCACTTTGTTCGCGAGAAGATAGCCAAAGGTCAAGTTCAAGTTATGCACGTTCCGTCGAGGTATCAAATCGTTGACATATTCACCAAATGTTTACCGAAGATTCTTTTTGACAACTTTCGTTCCAGTCTCAACATCCGGGAACCTTCCGTTTCGACTGCGGGAGAGTATTAGTATAAATGGGATGGATATATGTTATTATTGTAATTAGCATAAATCTCGTGATTTAACAAGATTACATAATTAATTTGTCCTCTATGTATTTTAAATATATTTTCTTATGGTAAATTAATATAATTACCTATTTGCTTTTTAAAGACAAATAAAATCTTGTTCAATAATGTTTTCGTATTTTAAATACAGGGTTATGATATAATAGGAAGTTTATTTGGGTAGGAAGTCTAGGAAGTAATCTTGACCATCCATTTATTTAATCAAGGGCTAAGATTAAATGAGTGAAATTGAAGGAAAAAAAAGGAGGCGCGTGGATTTGTTTAGGGGCATTCTAATCAATCCAAGACAATAGTTTCTCTCTCCTCCAATTCCCTCCCCCTTTTATAAACGTTAATAACTCTTTCATACGACATTATTTTTTATAAAAATTGCACAAAAAAACGAGCGTTTTTTATCTTTAAAACGAGTGTACTATTGCTATATTTTCGAAAAAAAATTTTGAAAACCCAGTTGCGTAAAACGCAATGGAAAAAAAACTAAAAATGACTTTTTTCTAAAACGCAATGCACCAAAAACACAAATAAATGTCTTATTTGTAAAACGCAATAGCCAGAAAACACAAAGAAATGTCTTATTTCTAAAACGCAATAGCCTAAAAACACTAAAGAAAGTGTACTTTCTAAAACGCAATGGACTGGAAAACACATAAAAATGTGTTTTACCTAAAACACAATGCACAAAAAACACAAAGAAATGTCTTATTTCTAAAACGCAATGGCCAGAAAACACTTAAAATGTCTGTTTTCTAAAACACAATGGGCTGAAAACACATAAAGATGTGTTTTACCTAAAACGCAATGCACCAAAAACACAAAGAAATTCCTATTTATAAAACGCAATGGCCAGAAAAAAACTTAAAAATGTCTTATTTCTAAAACGCAATGGCCTAAAAAAACAAAAGAAAGTGTTCTCTCTAAAACTCAATGGACTGAAAACACCTAAAAATGTGTTTTACCTAAAACGCAATGACTAAAAACACTTCAAAAATGTGTTTTTCTAAAGCGTAATGTCCAGAAAACATATAAAAATGTCTTAGTTCTAAAACGCAATGGCCTAAAAACACCAAAGAAAGTGTTCACTCTAAAACGCATTGAACCAGGACAATAGTTTTGTCTGTGAATTATTTGAACCAGGAAGTAGAAGATCAAAAATTGCCGAAGCAGCTCGACCCCAGCCAGGGGCTGCCGCCCCTTGGACCCCGCCAGGGGTTGCCGCCGCTTGGACCCTGCTACCAGGGGCGCTACCCCCGGACCCCCGCCAAGAACGTAAAACGCAATGACTAAATAAAAAACCCAGATCGTAAAAATGAAATTAAAGAATTTATTACATGGATCGATGCCGATTTCTTTAACTATTGACGAAATTTAAATGATAGAAACACTTATCAGCGATCGAATCGAACGGATCGAGTGATTATCTTCAAAATCACGGGAAAAACGAGATTTTGAATGAAATTAAACAGGGTTTTCTTCAAAAAAAGCAAAAACCTTAAGAACACGTTGATCGGGTGTTTGAATTATTGATTGATAATGAAAATCGCACTACAATGTAGTGATTATTGAGATAGTAAGTGAAGAAAAGGTTGAATATGGTGGGTTTTGAAAATGGTGGGTTTTGAAGTTACTGGGGAGAAGAAGGAAGAAGAAAGGATAGGATTGACTAAAATACCCTTTCTCTTTATTTTAAATTTTGTCACATGTCATAATCCTATTGCTTTCTATCCTTCCTAGCCAAAATAAACTTCCTATTTGATCCTCACCCTTTAAATACAAATATAATCTTCTTCATAACTATTTATAATCACTTCTGCTTTCAAAATAATAAAAACTCGTAGACGTCATTATTAAAAGGTAAGTTAGGTTTAAGTCCCGTACAACAGGCTTTTTTTGTGTACGAAGTGTAGGAGGCAATCTTAACCATCCATTTCCAAAATAAATGGTTTTAGATGACACGTTACCAATGTTGTAAATAACATGGTTCTACATTAATTTAAAAAATGAATGAGTAAAATGCCAAAATGGTCCCTGAGTTTATGCAACTTTAGTCCAAAAATGAAACATTTTGTAACTGGTCCCTAATGTTTCATTTTTGTTGCCATTTTCATCCAATTAACAAATTGGATCCGAATTTTCTGTTAACTTTTCTCATTTTGTCGTTTTCGTCGTTTAATTAAAATACATTATGACAAAAAAAAATGATGATTATACCATTCATTAAATGAGAAAAACGACAAAAATGACAACAAAAATGAAACCCCAAAGACGTAGATACAAAAGGTTTCATTTTTGGACTGAAATGGCAAAATGGCCTAAACTCAAAGACCATTTTGGCATTTTACTCAAAACAAATAGAAAACGTGTATTATGATCTTTTCTCCATTAAACGACTTCCATTGATTTTCAAACAGCTATAACTTTTTTCATACGATAATATTTTTTAATTAACGAGCATTTAATTCTCTTTAATTTGAGTATTCTATTGCTATAGTTTTCTTAATTTAAAAAAATTACTTTATAAGCTATAAAGTTACGTGATTATGTTTTTTTAATGTTAAATTTGGATCACTGACGGACCATTAGAGTATAATCGTGCTACCGTGCTATCAACGAAACTACCCGATCATATCCATCTTCATTAGGAAATAATGCCTATACACCAATTCAGGTGTAAACCCAATAAATGTAGGAAAAAACCCCCTTGTAGGAATCGAACCAGGACCTAATGGTCCCTAAGCTTTATCCCACACCCAAGATGCCACTAGGCTATAATGTCATGGGCGTTACGTGATTATGTTCTAGTACATAATTACAATGAATACCCAAATCACGTACCATATCTGCAAGTAATAACAAATTTTCAATGTAAACACTACATCTATAATCACGTACCAAATGATCCATTGACGGACCATTAGAGTATAATCGTGCTACCGTGCTACCAGCGAAACCACCCGATCATATCCATCTTCATTAGGAAATAATGCCTATACACCAATTCAGGTGTAAACCCAATATATGTAGGAAAAACCCCCTTGTAGGAATCGAACTAGGACCTAATGGTCCCTAAGCTTTATCCCACACCCAAGATGCGACTAGGCTATAATTTCATGGGCCTTACGTGATTATGTTCTAGTACATAATTACAATGAATACCCAAATCACGTACCATATCTGCAAGTAATAACAAATTTTCAATGTAAACACTACATCTATAATCACGTACCAAATGATCCATGAATGCCTAAACCACGTACCAGATACCAAGGTTGGAGAACTCGTTAGTCGCTAGTCGGCCGGTGAGGTGGGGACTAGCGACTACTAGGGATTACTCGGGATTAATCGGATCGGGTATTTTATATGTATATTTTTTTATTTTTATAAATATGTATATATCTACTCACACATCCATATCAAACACTGTAATCGGCCAACTGTAATCCGCATATTATTCATATAATCAGTCCACTCAAACACTATAATCACTATAATAAAAAAAATCAGCCAACTGTAAGTCTGTAACAAACTGAAACTTAGTTATCATTAACATCAACTTATAATCACTTAATCAGTCCAATCAAACAATAATTAAACATTTAAACAACAATCACAACATATTATTCGATAATGTTTAACAATTACATCATAGAATTAGTCATTTAGTCCAATAAATTACCTGTTGCTGATGTCGCCGGAGAAGGAAGCAGGGCCGCCGGAGAAGGAAGCCGCCGCTGTCGCTGATGTCGCTGGTCACTTTTGTAGAGATTTTAGGGCAGGAATTGCTGATATTATGTCGCTGATAAGTGATAACAGTGATTTTAGGGCATAAGTCTAAAGAAAATGGGCTTTTTTTTCATTTTGGACCACTTTTGTAAACAATTTAGATGGGTCGACTTGGGCCGACTAGGCCGACTTGGGCCGACTAGCAGCGATTAGTACCGGCTTTGACCGACTAGCGATTTTTTCACTGATTAGTAAAAAATTACTCAGTAGATGGCCGACTAGCGACTAGTCGCCGATTAATCGCCGACTAGTCGCGATTTTTGCAACACTGCCAGATACTCAATGTATACCTAAATCTAGAATCACATACCACATGTTTAAAAGCAGTAACAAATACTAATGTAATAATCACGTACAATGTGTGCAAATCAGTAAAAAAATCCTCAATATAACACTACATCTATGATCACGTAATGACTTATATTATAGATCTAATCACGTAATAGCATAAAAACAATTAAGTTCTCATTATATTAAATATATAATCACATAATAAGCATGACTTTAGTAAAAAAAAAAACATTATACATTCAAAAAACTATAATAACGTAGTTATTTACTGATACATAATCATGTGACATTACACTTGTTACACATGGTATGATTGTAGATGTGGGGTCACATTGAGCATCTGTCTGCTTGCACATATGGTACGTAAATACGTAATGGAACATAATTATGTAACGTTACACAAATCATGTAACTTTATAGGTTGTAAAATAAAATTGTAAAAAATTAAGAAAATTATAGCAATAGCAAGTTAAAGAGAATGAATGCTCATTAATACGGTGTGATTTTTTTTTAAAATATTATCTAATGAAAAAGTTATAGATATTTGAAAATTGAGAATGAAATATGTTTAAGGAAGAAAGAACCATAATACCCTTTTCTCTTTAAATTGAAAAAGTCACTTTGTCATACCCAAATTGTCACATACACTTAGTATAAAAATGTTTTCTTTTCTTTTACTTGATCCATTACCATTTATAAAACATAAAAATAAATTATAATTCAGACATTTTTATTCTACTTTTGTCTAAAAATATATTGTAAACTAGTCGTAATAAATCAAATATATCAATACTAAATCAAACTATATTTGTAGAATCCTATATTATATTGTTTGGGGGGAGAGGTTTTTAAATACATTTCTTATAGTATATTAACTTTTATTAGTTATGAATTTTATCACCCAAGAATACGATAAATTTAAAACTAAAAATTAGCGACTAAGTAGATTGTTGTATTACTCAAGGAAAAAGAAAAACATAAATAACAAAATGTTTCGGGTATGATTTAGTTAAACACGTAGATATATATTTTGAGTAATCATATCGGGTATGACTTAACACCATACCCGCTCGTACTAGGGAAAACATTTTAAACGAATGATATACCGGATCTCATACTCATGTAGCCATTCAATTACCCATCCTAAACATTTTGGATTTTCACGTTGTGTGACATGTTAGGTTGACATCCCTAGCTAGGCAGTGAATATGTAAAAATTTGTGTAAGCTTGTTGCTCATACAAGCTGATGTTGTAAATCACAAATATTAATATGCTATATTTCTCTAATTTCCATCCATGAAAACAAGATTCAAGTGAACCTTGATCAGTGGCGGATTCAGGAATTTTTTCCACTGGGTTCACTTTTGTAGATACTCCAATTTCATATGACTGGACATAAAAAATTTCGGATCGGTTCGACAATTCGAGTTTTCATCTTTTGAAAATGTTGCATTACACTCTCTACGGAAACGTTGCCTAAATACCAAATTCAAGTTTCAATGTGTTACAATTTAACATCACTAATAAAAACATCAACAAAATTTGAAACAATTCAAGTTGATTATAACAATTTAAAACATCAAAACAAATTATTTAGGGCAGACTTGACAACTAAGCCGTTTACAGCAAACGAAGTTTGCAAGAGAATCATCAGCATAAAAGGCTTGGTACAGACATATACCCTCTTAAACCACTCTTTAGACATGGTGGTTTTCAGGTTATTTTATTTTTGATATTGTAATGGTTTTTAGTGGTATTTATACACAAGGTCTTTCTCTGAATGTTTAAAAAGTATGTCTTTCAGCATGTCATTATATCAAAAGAACTAGTCCTCTATTTCAGTATGTGTAAATGCTGTCTTAATTTGGGATAAATGATTTATATTGGATGAAATTATGTGATGAAATATGTTGATAACAATTGTTGATTTTAGATTTGGCCTATATTTTGATGTCAATATTTGATCAAACTATATGAAATTTGACTCCCAAAGTACAATAAAACATCAAAAAATCAAAACAAATTAAAAGTTAACACACCTGTGAGGAGGACGGCTGGAGGAGGTCGGCCGGAGGAGGAGGGTGAGGTCTGAGGTGAGGGTGGAGGCGCTTGTTCATTTGTTGGATACCTGAGTCTGCTGTTGTTGTTCTGCGCTTTGTTTTGATGTAACCCTAAATGGGTTGTCCATTAAAGAAAAAAATAAAAATAGAAATTAGAAAAAAAAAACCGAACAAAAAATTACTAATACGGGATTCGAACCCGGGTGCCAAGGGAAGAAGAACACGGATTAACCAGTGGACTACCAAATCTTTTTGTTTATGGGTTCACTATATATTTTACTTATGGGTTCCTTTTCAGTTTGTTATATATATTTGCATTAAAATTTAAAAACCGAATGGGTTCCTTGGAACCCGATGGTTGTTCATAAGTCCGCCCCTGACCTTGATCAGACGATCTTTACAGTCTGGATATAAATATATGAAATAAAAAACTAAACATGTGGAACAAAATGTTTTATTATTTGGAATTTTAAGGTAAGCAATAGTGAAACAAAACCAAACAAAAAAAATAATGTTTTCTTAGAAAAAGAATATGAATAAAACTAAAATTGGAAAGAATAAATGAGGAAAAGTAACGAAGACAGGCATAAAGATCCAAGAACTACGCAAAGAATCACGCTTGCAACTCTGATCATTATCCTCTAGTAATTAATTACTGTTTCTAAATCACTAAATTTTAGGATTTAAAAATTTTATGTTTCTTATATTTATGTGTATTATATATACATAAAAAAACCATATATTTTATCTACAGACAACCTATATACATGTAAGTAATTTTACCTATAGATAACCTAGCTTACATAACAACTGGAAAATTTTCATTTTTTGTTTTGTATTCTGTTGTGGGAAACAATAAATCTTACATTTGTAATATTTTCATTTATTTTTTTTAGGTTTTTAAGATTGAAAAATGGGTGATTCATTTTGTTCTGCATATTTTCATAATATTTAGTTTTCTTCATAGAACTTTCTTATATTTTATAATAGGATAACTTTACCCCTATACTCATAAATGATTCTTTATATGTAAATGGGCCTATGTAAAGAAAAAACTTTTTATTTAACCGCGATAATACTGTGCGAATCCCGCCGGTACCACAGGCCTTCGGGTATCCAAAAAGATTTGATAATATCGTTGTTGGTGCCGAAGATTAGGGGTGTTCATGGGTCGGCTTTGGCTAAAAACCATAACCATAATCGATCAGTTATGGCAGTTTTGATTAATCAGTTTCGAAGGTTATAACAGGTTGGTTATGGGTGGTTAACCATGGATTAAGATCTAGCTAAAAATAGGTTAGTTCTTTTTAACTTGTAATAAATTGTTATTACATATGTAACTTTTTAACAAAATCACTTAGGGTATACGGGGTGTAAGCGGGGAAGGTAATCGGTGACCCCATTCACCTAAGGGGAACACCGCCGCCATCCCTTAGGTGAGTGGGTGAGGGGAGTGAAATGGGTGGCGGCTCACCGAAGAGAGAAGAGGAGAGAGGGAGGAGAGAGAGAGGCCTTGTCCAATCACAACTTTCCTTTTTTTTTTTTTTTTTTTTTAAAAAAACCAATTCACCTAATAGGGGAGTGGCGCCATCAAATTGGGGTGTTAGGGGAGTTTAAGAGGGGACTTGACGTGGCACACGGGGATTGGTTTGGCGTAAGAGATGGGACTCACCTATTAGGTGAGCACCCCCTTCACCCTTAGACACTACCAAACAACCTCTAATTTCGAACTGTCCATAAAAAATTAAGTCGTGCAATTAAGTAAACAAGGAGGCTAACAATTAGCGAATAGATCAATTAAGGGGGGCATCGATTCAGCGGACAGGGTGGGTATACTTTTAATTTTTGAGGAATACTATAGACCAACTCATGAGATGAACCTAATCGATTGAATTTTGAAACATAGATCAAATAAGAAGGTGTGTTTCTGATTTTTGATTTCTGAATTTGAATTGAGGATATATCGAGCCGGGGGTCTCACTGGAAGCAACCTCTCTACTCATACCGGGTAGAGGTAAGATCGTCTACATCTTATCCTCCTTAGACCCTATCTTAGCTTTGCTATTGGTGAGATTTACTGAGTATGATGATGATGATGATGATGATGATGATGATGATGATGATGATGATGATGATGATGATGATGAATTGAGGATATCCCGGATATGTTTGATACTTTGATTAGAAATATGAAAACAGTTGACTACTTGGCTTTAAAAGTTAAATCCTGTTCAACTATCATCGAGAGGTTTGATACCCATAGTTGACTAGTAATTGGCTTTAAAGTGTTAAAAGTTTAGTCCGGTCCAACTATTATTGAGACGTTTGCCTATAAATTTGAAAAACAGTTGAAATACTTGTTAAAAGTTTATTCTTTTACAAGTTTGAACTCAATGGTTCAAGGGTTTCAATCATTCAAGTTATCAAGTGTTAACAAATGGACAGGTTTGTGTTGACTGGTATAGAGAAGAAACTTTGTAATAGCATTTGAATTGTATTGAGAAAAACTTAATTTAGGGTTACATAAGAAGGGTGTTTATATAGAACACCATGTTACACATTTAGCCCCTATACTATGACAGTTTCCGATACTCCCTCTCAAGTTGAGTAGTGAGATCGCCAATACTTAACTTGCTCAAACAGCTACTAAAGGCGTTTCCATTGACAGCTTTTGTGAGAATATCTACAAGTTGATCTTTTGACGAAACATATGGGAGTTCTATGATTCTTTCTTCCAATTTATCTACCTCCACGTGTTTTGTTCGATAATGTTGAACTGGGTTTTCTGAGATTTGTATTGCAGCTGTATTGTCACACTTAACTTAACTGGGAGCCTTTTAGGAAAAACCAATGTCTTCTAGCAGCTTCCTGATCCAAAGAACTTCGGTTAACCCTCGAACTATACCTCTAAATTCCGCTTCTACACTCGACAGAGCGACCACCTTCTGTTTCTTACTTCTCCAGGTAATGAGGTTTCCACCAACCAAGGAGAAGTACCCTGATGTTGACCTTTGGTTTCCCTTATCACTTGCCCAGTTTGCGTTAGTGTAGAGCTCAACATTTAAATGTCCATTTGTTTTAAACAACACTCCATGGCCTGCGGTTCCCTTGAGATATCTTAAAATTCTCTGAGCAGCTTCCATGTGGGAAACTTATGGTTGATGCATGAACTGACTCACCATTCCAGCAGCATAAGCTATATCAGGGCGAGTGTAAGAGAGATAAATTAACTTGCCCACGAGTCGTTGATACCTTTCTTTGTCTGCAAGTTCTCCATTAAGTTTCATGTGTAGGTTGTGGCTCACCACCATTGGAGTATCTGCTGGTTTACAATCAATCAACCTAGTTTCTGCCAAGAGATCAAGGACATACTTCTTTTGGCAAATGAAAATTCCCCGTTTAAACCTAAGAACTTCTATCCCGAGGAAATACTTGAGATTCCCAAGGTCTTTCATTTCAAACTTTGAAAACAGATTCTCTTTCAGCCGTGCTATTTCTTCTATATCATCTCCGGTTATAATCATGTCGTCTACATATATGATTAAGCAAGTTACAAGGTCGTTTCTTCTCTTGAGGAACAGAGTATGATCAGCGTTACTTTGGTGATACCCATATTCTTTCATGGCCAAAGTGAACTTTCCAAACCATGCCCAAGGGACTGCTTTAGCCCGTATAGAGACTTTTTCAACTGACAAACTTTTTCTTTAAAACCCCTGAAAAACCTGGAGGTGCTTCCATGTAGACTTCTTCAATTAGGTCTCCATGGAGAAATGCATTTGTAACATCAAACTGGTGGAGAGGCCACTCCTTGGAGAAATGCATTTGCAACCAGAGAAAATGTCTCAGAGTAATCGATCCCATACGTCTGAGTGTACCCCTTGGCTACAAGCCAAGCTTTGTATCTCCCAATGGAACCATCTGGTTTATATTTGATTGAATACACCCACCGGCATCCAACTATTTTTTTCCTTTAGGAAAAATGCACTTCTCTCGTGTGTTGTTTTTTATAAGAGCATGTATCTCCATTTCCATTACTTCTTTCCTGTTCTTCTTACCTCGAGCTTCCTTTACGGAACTAGGTATTTGTTTAGAGTATAGGGAGATAACAAATGTTGTCGCACTGTTAGATAAGTTCCCGTTGACCATATTAGCTACAGGATACCTTGAATTTCTAGTTTCCCTATCTGGGGAGTACCGTTTTGGAGGAACCCCTCTATTGGCTCTAGGAGGGAGAGAGTATCTCCCGGTTGTCTCTGCTACAACTGGTTCAACATGTTCAACAACTGGTTCAACCTCTTCAACATCTGGTTCAACCTGTTCAACATCTGGTTCAACATGTTCTGTAGGTTCTGTTGTTGTCGGTTCTATGTGTTCCCTTGTTGTCTCATAGTTATAAGACGTAGGACATTCAGGGTTCTCAGTATTTCTTACCTCTGGTACACGTTGGATGGACTTTCTTCAGTGGTACTGTGCTCTGCAGATTGTGTGGCTGTGTTTGAAGGTGACTGACTCGAAGTACTGTGATGGTCTTCTGTTGTTACTTCTTCAGATGATGGAAGTTGAGTTAGCCAACTCAGAGTGTCTATACATTCATTCTCCCCTGACCACTGAGTTGGGTGTTGTAAAAATATTTTGTTTCAAGAAAGTCACAATTCATTGTGGTGAACATTTGACGATTTTTTGGATTATAACACCGGTAACCTATTTGATCGATCCCATAGCCGACAAATACACATTTCTCAGCACATGGGCCAAGCTTGTTTCTGTTGGTTTTTGGTATGTGGACAAATGGTGTACAACCGAATATTCAAGGTTCAAGTGTAAGAGGATAGGGAATACTGGCAAACTTAGATAGGTAATCTAAGGGAGTCTTAAACTTAAGAGCTTTGGTGGGAAGCCGATTTAGGAGATACACAGAGGTTGCAACCGCTTCCGGCCAGAAAGATATAGGAACATGAGACTCAAATAGAAGAGCTCGAGTCACTTCAAGAATACGGTTTTTTCGTTCGGAAACACCGTTCTGTTCGGGGGTATGAGAACAGGAGGTTTGATAAACTAATCCTTTGGCTTAAAAGAATTGTTTCATGGATGTATTGACAAATTCCCCCCATTGTCGGATCAAAGGATTTGGACTTCCCTTTTGAACTGAGTGTGAATCATAGCATAAAACGTGGTAAATTTCTCATCAACTTCGGCTTTGTTTTTTTAAAAAATATAACCATGTCATGTGAGTGCAATCATCCACGAATAGTAGAATGTACCGAAAACCCTGCCCCCCCCCCCTAACAGGAGCAGGACCCCACACATTAGAATGGATTAGTGAAAAAGGTAAAGCAACTTTCGTGTTGCTAGGTTTAAAGGATTGTCGATGGCTTTTGGAAAGAAAATAGGTTTCACAATCTATTTTACCATTTGAATGGAAGAGTTTAGGAAACAAAAGATGCGAATAACCAGTGGATGGGTGTCCTAAATGTCTATGCCATAGCCAGGCTTCCCGGTTTTCAGTTCCATGTGCCAACATCACAGTACCTTGTTGAGCCACTTCATCCACGTAGTATAATCCTTGGTGCTTAGTGCCACGTCCAATAATCACACCCGTCCTAATATCCTGTAAGAGGCAGAAGGTAGGGTGCATTAGTACCGTGCAATTTAGTTCTTTAGTGATATGACTAATTGAGAGCAATTTGTGTGATAATGACGGAACATAAAGGCAATTTGATAATTTCATAGTTGGTAAAATTTTAATTGTTCCTCCGCCTTTCACTTGCATTGTTCCGTTGTTCGCGGTATGAATTTGGGTTTTTTGAGGTTTGGTCATTGAACGCATGTCAAATGGTTCAAACGTGATGGTGTCAGTGGCACTGAAATCAAATATCCACGATCTGTTTTTTTTTCATGATTGATTGCCATTTTTTTTGAAAAAATACGCTGTCAGACAAAAGATAACTGACCAGACGTATCTCTCAAATACGTTAGATCACGTTCAAGATTAAAATATGCCGGACTAACGACGCCGAGAGAACTACACCGGGCACGTTATCTTACCGGCGTATTTATCAAATATGTCGGGCAACTTGAATTCTCGTTCAAGATTTGAGGTAACCCAGGGCAAATCCGCTAGGTAGCGAAGTTATCTTACCGACGTATTTATCAAATACGTGCGGAAACTTGAACTCTCGTTCAAGATTTAGTATTGCCCAGATCTGTGCTGCGGAATTATGCAGCGTAATTATTGGAAAATAGGGTTTTGGTTTTGGTGTGCGGTTGAACAGAGTGTCGGTGGCTTTCTATTTTTTTGTACGGCTAAAAAATGGTTGAAAAAGGGTTTAGTGACAACCTACAACAATGATGAACAATGACACATAGGTTGATAATTGAAGCACCTTTTTTACGGAAGCACCTCTTTTCAAACAATATCAATTTCCCAAACAGTATTAAATACGAAATGGAAGCACCTTTTTGACTATTTCAAACGAAAAAGGAAAATAATAAACGAGAAACAAACACAAACGACGGCAGAGACAGTAGAGCGGATTAAAAATGATGCTCTGTTTTGCGACCGACGGTAGGGTTTAAAGCGGCGGCGGCAGTGGAGTTTCGGAGTTGATTAGACTTTTGGGGTTTGATGTTTGGTTTTGGGTTTTTTTCTGGTTTGATTTTGGTTGAGATAAATTGTAGATGAAGAACAAAGTGTTCACGAATTAGAAATACTGCTCTGATACTATGTTGACTGGTATAGAGAAGAAACTTTGTAATAGCATTTGAATTGTATTGAGAAAAACTTAATTTAGGGTTACATAAGAAGGGTGTTTATATAGAACACCATGTTACACATTTAGCCCCTATACTATGACAGTTTCCGATAGTTTGTCTATTTCTTGATTATTGATTATTTAATTTAATTGGTGTTCAATTTAGAATAATCTCAGCTACTTTCGAATACGATTTTCAAAAATTATACCTTCTAAGGGGGTGTTTGGTGTTGCGTTTTCAAAATAGATTATGCGTTTTCAAAATATATTTTGCGTTTTCAAAACTGCGTTTTGGAGGCAGATAATTACTTTTTCATTCAAACACTTTTTTAGATTATTTATGTTTTACAAACGCAATAATCAAATAATCACTTCAAAACGTAGTCCCAAACACCCTCTAAATACTTATCCAGTAATGTAAAATGAGAAAAATAGTCGAAAAGTTAACAAACTCCCAAACCGGGAATAAAGATAAGTTTTTCCAAAAATAACCTCTAAAGTTCTAGTGTCGATGAAGAACATGTTCATGTTCAATGACGGAGCTTGATCAAAAGTTTCGAAGGGGCGAAAAGTCAAGTGACCCAATTTATATATTGTATAAATATTTAGACAAAATAATTGAGGACGATCCTATATAATTTTAAAATTTTCGAACGAAAAATCGGAAATTTTACACTTCTAACTGAACCCCCGGTTCTCACTAAGCTCCTTCCCTATCCATGTTGATGAAGATAATGTAAATGCTAATGTTAATGTTGATAATTGTATATAAGTTTATATTTTAAAGGTAAATTTTTTAAGTTACACACATCCCTGAATTCTCCAGCTATCAAATGAAATGGCTGTATGAGAGCTAAAAAAAAAATTTTCACCTTTCACTAACACACACATATATATTCACGCTAGTTTTACGTCCATCATCAAACTGACAAACCGAATAATTAGGTCAGTTGGCTTGGGTTGATTTAGTCTTTTTTCCGTTCGATTTTTGGGCTACTCAATTTTTTTTTTAATCTTAAAACAACCCAACTAACCCGACCCAACAAACCAAATAACTACATGGATGATCCGAATACCAACTTAATATATTTTGCGCCACATAATATGTTAACAACCACAGCCGGAGCATTGACCGGAAACCGAAATAATTCCGGCGAGTTATTAGAAATGGAAGTGAGGAAGATAGTAGTGGTGGTAGAAGAAGAAGAAGTAGCCCGAACCGCAATGACGTGGGCGCTTCACAACATTCTCCGGTTTGGCGATTTAGTGACTCTCCTTCATGTTTTTCCGGCGAACAGAAAGAAGATCAGGCTGCTCCGGTTGAAAGGATTTCAGTTGGCTCTCTCGTTTAAGGATATGTGTGTTCATAGCTTTCCTAACGTAAGTAATGAATATATAATTGTTTGTTTGTTTGTTTAGTGTTTGGTTATGTGATTGAAATGTGTTACAGACGAAGATAGAGATTGTTGTGACGGAAGGTGATGAAGAAGGTGGAAGGATAACGGATTTTACCAGGCAGATTGGTGCTTCGACTCTTGTTGTTGGTTTACATGATCAGAGTTTTCTCTACAGGTACATTTCGTGTAGATTGTTGGGTTTGGCTAGTTTACAAACTGAACTAACTTGGCTAGGCTCGTTTATCTTAACAAGGTGAAATTTTGAGCCCGAGCTATTATTGTTAAGAGAATCGAGCCAACAAGCTGGACTTACCTTGGCTTGGGCTCAACTCGTTTACAAAATGAACCGGCTACGCTCGGCTAGGTTATCACTTTATCTTAATGACTTGAAATGATCAGCTCGAGCTCGGCACATGAAGATAAACGAACCAACGCGCCAAGCTTACCTTGGTTTGGGTTCGGCTCTTTTACAGGTCGAACCGACAGTGGCGTACTCAAGAATTATTTTCTGGGGTGCGATCGGGATTTTGCCCTATAAAATACACTAATTATTTTTTCAAGGGGTGCGCCCACCCACCCAACCCTCTACCTAGGTCCGCCCTTGTGAACCGGCTCAGGTCAACTCATTTATCTTAACCACTTTGAAATGTTAAGCTCGAGTGTGGCTCGTTAACATAACTGGGCCAAGCTTATCTTGGAAGATGCTATCGGTTACAAACTGAACCAACTAGGCTAAAGCTAGTTTATCTTAATGAACCGAAATGCTGAGCTCGAGCTCGGCTTTTTAAGATAAAAGAGCCAACAAGACAAGTTTACCTTGGCTCAGGCTTGGCTTGTTAACAAACCGAACCAGCTCCGCTCGACTCGTTTATCTTAACAAACTAAAATATGGGTCCAATTGGCTCAGCTCGTTTATCTTAACGAACGTAAGTGTTAAGCTTGGGCTCGGCTCATTAAGATAAACGAGCCAATGAGTCGAGCTTACCTTGGCTCACGCTCGGCTTGTTTACGTAACAAGCGAGCTGGGCGAGTTACTTTCTAGTTTCTTTTGGAGGGAGCCTTTTGCATGATCATTCCTTTAATAGCTATTATTCAGTTTTTGGATCATCATTTATCAATCACTTATAAATCAATTTTAGTTTCAACCAAACTCCATCAATCTCTACATGGGATTAAAAAGTTTAGTCAAAAGATGGATGGTAAATAACGACAAATTGGGATTTCATTTTAGTAGGATATGAACAAAATTTGTATAAAGTTGAACTAAGACTGATCAAATTCACGTCAAAATCATGTCTTAAATGTCACACATGGATTATTAAAATATAAACTTTTTAATGAGTGAATGATTGTTCAATATTTTCTCTTAATGTCTAATGGCAATCAATTATGATTTGAATGCATTGGTCATGGAAATGGGGTTGCCAAAAACAAACAAGAACAATAGGTCATGGGTGCAGGGTAGGGGTAGACACTACACATGTAAACATTCAGGGGGTGAAGTATGAACAGATCTTTTGTCTAATTATTATTTTATTTAATAATATAAATAATTATTGTGGTTACATATCTAGTTTCATCATATTGTGGTTACAAAACTTTTAGAACTATATAATAATGCAACATATCATTTGTTTTGTTATATTACTATGATCAAGTGAATCAATGGCGAATCTTGACCCGAATGACGGGGGTCGAAATCGTATATAGCGGGTCGAAAACGCATATACCCAAAAAATTTTATACGAAAATATTCCAAATTAATGAACACGGTGTGAATGAAAAAAAAGTATTTTAGCCAGCTGCAAACAGCTCTGAATTATTAACTCCATATATTCAAGTAGACCCTAATAGTTGACCACAGATACAGCAGGACCATTTAAGTCTTGTAATTCATACTAATTGAATTCACCTTTTATTTATGGAACAGGATAGCAATGGTCCACAAGAATATAGCCAACAACTTTAATTGCAAAGTTCTGGCCATCAAGCAAACTGCTTCACCATTAACAACCACTAGACCCACATTGTCAGATAGCTCAACCAGCTTGGACTTTTCTCAGATTGATATTTCTACATTGAGGTATTATTATTCTTACTTTTAACTTCAAGGAGTGGAATTCATACCTTGTGCTCATATTAATAACTATGCTAACCCCTATGTGCATCAATGTAATGTTCATAATTTCCATCTTCAAATTGATAGACTTTGATATCATTGTGAGGGAGGTGACTTGTACTAGGGGTGTGAATTTTTTACTACAAAAACATAAAAACATAACTGACGGATCTAGAAAATCTTTGTAAGGGCAACGTTTCATATAAAAAGGGGTAACGAGATCGAAAAAACGTTAAATTTTTCCAAAATTTACACTAGTCGGAGTGTCAAGAGGTAGCGCGGGCTACCCCTAGTAACATGCTAGGTCCGCCCTTGCAAGAAATTAGTTGGTCAATTAACGGTTGAAATTGTCAACGCACTTGGCTAAACTGGTTGTGTTCATATCTACCAGACAAGTTTGCGGGATGATCCATTTAATCATTTTATTTTTAAAAAATTTTAAAAATGTGATTTATGTCTATACTTAAATTGATTGGGTATTCTATGCCAAAATTTCAGAGATAAAATGTAAATGCAATTATTTTATAATTTATAAATGTTTGTATTCTTTGTGGTATTTTTTAAAATTTAGATTACTTATATGCAAATAAAATAAAATAAAACTTTGGGTTAAATAGGGTGTTTTTGCGTCAACCACAAAAACTCTTGTCATGTTAGCCTGTTCGGGTTCATGTCAAACTTCGGGTTTGTGCGGGGTTCGAACCGTCAACTTGCGAACACTATGCAGTTAACACCCCTAAATTGATACACATCACCATGGTACCTCATGAACAACCGGTAGTACAACATCACCGACACATTTTTTCCATATTTTTTTTTTATAAAAATGTTAATGCATCATAAAAATGATTACAGGAATTTACTTCTAAAACAGTAGACCAATTTAAGATGCAAGTAGTTTGGAAGCCTTTCTACGTGTTCGACCAAATTTACCAACTTTTTTGTTGCATTTATCTATATGACCATTGCAGCATACCCGAAGTTCCTGAACCGAAAATCCCATATCAAGTATGTCCAGATCCGTCAGCAATTATATGGAGATCAAGAAGAAGAAGAAGAAAACAGTGAATAATGAGCAGCATATTATTTAACCTGAGTAGATGGCCCATTTGGGTCTGTCCTTTAGAAAGTATACACAAACACACATACTAAAAGTGAAAAAACTTACACATTTACTCATCATTATTACAAAGTTTTATGCTGGCTCTCATTATTTTTGTGCCATTGTAATTCTCAGGTGCACATAAATTAATGTTTTAATATATTTTCTGATTCATACTTTTTTTTGAACGGCTAACAAAGATTTTATTGAATAAAACTTTCTGATTCATACTAGGCGTGGATTCACTTAAGAGAGAGGTCCCTAAACGGGGCACATGTTAATGTTTTTGACCCGACTCATATTTTCCCCATAACCCTAACTATTCACCACTCATTTATATTGTTTTGGCTCCAGTTAAGGCTATAGAATACGCGTGATAAATAAACCGCTAATAGAGATACATGATATAAGGTTTATTTGTTAATGATACCGGATACCATGATAAAGAAAAAAATATTATAATTTAATCGGGAAAAAAAGCAAACAAAAATCATATCATGTTTATTACTTAAATGATTCATATTTTATTTACATAAATTTGAAAAGGACCGAAGATTTCATGTGAAACAAAGGTGTGTGAAGTTCATAGAAATTAAAGACCTTTTTAACGGCAAGTAGAGCAACTGTCTGGGCTTTTGCACCAAACTTCAGTTGTCAACAGGAGACCCAGGTTCGAAATAGGGGTACATCTATTTAGGGGCTGTTTGGTAGTTTCTTAATGACCATTCAGATGCTACCTCTTAATGGTTTAAAACCACTGAATGAATAAGATGTAACCTCAAGTCTAAATGGTTAATAGGTAAACTCTGAATGGTAAATCATCACATATCACATTATTCTAACTTCTCATTGGTAAAATTCTTAATGGTTCCATTAAAAGGTAGCCTCTTAATGACCATTCAGAGGCTACCAAACAGCCCCTTAGAGCAGTATCATCCGGCCCTTTAATCCACCCGATGCCATAGGCATACAACACAACAGTGGATATCATTAGACACGAAAGTCAAACGCACGGCCCGTCCCAAGAGGGAACCGGGCAAATAGTGGCTTGTCTGAGCATTAAAAGTGAAAGCCAGCTAATTTAGGATTTACAATGGATGGACCATTTCACAAATTGGAGGCAAAAGGGTGGATGGCCCATTTAGTTTATAAGGATTCTAAAAGTTGGGTTCAATTTGGGTATATGGCCCATTTGGGTCTCTCTTCTGCTTCTTTACAATTTTTTTTTCTTCTGAAAGTTATACAATCACAGAAACATCACACAATAAATTTGAAAACACCATCATATTTACTCTTTATAATCTGAAAGTTCAAGACTCAAGAATTTTTGCCATTGTACGTAAGGAAATTCTATTTAAAATATGAGACCGTCACAGACACAGAGGCTCTAGGGGTGTTAATCGAATCAAATAAAGAATTTTTGAATTAATCGAATTGAATTTTTCAAATTTTTATATTTATTTTTTTACCTAAATTTGTATTCTATTCATATTCAATTGAAATCACATTCACCCAAAACAATAAATTATTTTACTTTCATTTTTAAAACTACTACAAACTAATTATTTTTAACATAAAAAATAATAATCTGCATAATTTAATAAACTATCAATATGTCAAAAGACCAAAATTTAGAAGTTAAAGTAGTTACTGCCAGCGATTTAAGATAGGTAACAATTTAGAAATAAGTGATATGAGCGTCTTATCACTTTTGGATGTAATTTATACCTTGGTGCAAATTTAGAACTTATATGTGTGTGTGTATATGTATTAGAAAATTTGAGTGAATTTCAAGGATTGTCCTTTATCTTTATACCCATTTTCAGGCGCTGTCCTTTATGTTCAAAATTGACGAGTTTTGTCCTTTATGTTTTCATATCATACACGTTTTGTCCTTTTGGCCTAACCCAGTTAGTTTTTTCAGTTAAATTTGGTCATGTGCTTTGCACATGAGGGCAGTTTTGTCAATTCAAAGGTTGCAGAAGCTTTGAGCTATAAATCTGCCATTGAACTTACCTTTAAATTGACAAAAATGCCCTCATCTGCAAAGCATATGACCAAATTTAGCCAAAAAAACTAACTGGGTTAAGCCTAAAGGACAAAACGTGTATGATATGAAAACATAAAGGACAAAACTCGTCAATTTTGAACATAAAGGACAGTTCCTGAAAATGGGTATTAAGATAAAGGACAATCCTTGAAATTCACTCTAGAAAATTTGTATAAACTGAATTCGAATTTCAAATTGAAATTAAAAAATTTTTGTCCCTTTTGCCTTTGACACATTTGGCTCCCTAGCGCCAGAAGCTATCCAATTCCTGACCAGGGTCCAACAGGTCATCCGCAACAATTGCTCGGCACCAGGGGGACGGGATTTTGTCTTTGGCAGATTAGGGTTTGCAATTCAGAAAGGGGTGGCGGCGCAGCTTGTTGCCCGTCTACCTTTTGTTTTGATGTAACTTGGCAAGTATGAATGAAAAATTTGATGGTTATTATTTAAAAATTGTTAAAAATCAATTTCGAACCTTTTGATAATCGAATTCAAATCAAGTCGAATTTTGAACTTTTCGAATATGTCTGAACACCCCTAATAGGCTCACGGGCTCCTCCACATTGGTGTTATCTTCTCACCATCATCCACTTAGGCAGTTGACGAATTTTTCTCCACATTTGAGTGTTGGAGATGGTTTGACCAACTTATTTTCTTATTAGATCATTATAGCTTTGGTTTACATGTTGGTAGGGACTTATAATAAGCCACTAAAGAAGTATACGTCCTGGTGACGTATCCATGACGTAGGTTTTGTTGATGATACGGTGAATTGGTGATGAAAAATTTAATAACTAGTTATATAATTTATTACCAGGAAAAAACAACCAAAACGTGTATGGTTTTTAAAACGAAAATGAAGCTTTAGAATGCTATCTAATTTTGTAAATAGGATTTTATCAATATTTTAACAGAAAATCCTATTATTTGATAACATTTATATAGTACTTATGTAAAATGTTACATTTTATATAGAATTGCAACTTAAATATATACACATATAATTCTTAGCCCTTTTATAGAAATTATATAATTTCTAAACAATTCTAAACTCTTTTATATAGAAAAAATTTTTGACTGCTTGAATGTACGTGTATTAATATTGAATTCAAGTAAAATCATAATCAACTTGTTAATTCTCGTATGTAAAACTTATAAGCTGTCGTTTTCGTCTTTTTTTGATAATTCTAGTAACTCGAAGGCTGCCAATGGGAAATGGCCTGTTAAAACTCTTTCAGCCGAAAGTCTAATTCTGATGAGCTGTTAAAGAAAACACACATGAGCCCAAGTATAAGTGTGATGGCTCATGGGCCTTTTATTGGACGTACAAAAATGTACAGATACAAAAAACCCGGTTTCATAACCGAAGCTGGTTATTAGCGGTAACCAAAAACCGGTTACTAACTCATATATAAAAACCAGTTCAGATATATATGAAATAAGTTAGCAACGGGTTATGAGATTTGAAGTAAAACCGGTTATTTCTAACCCTTTTTTGTAGTTAACGGGTTATTATCACTTTTATTGGTTTGTTAGCCTATTTATAACAATTTTGAGTTTTTTTTTTTCACATTTTCCAAATACACAAATATGGGTTAAGAGTTAAACCCTATATTAAAAAAGTGAGAGGATCAAATACGAATATATTTTTGGCTAGAAGGCTAGGAAGCAATAGTATTATGATATGTGATAAAATTTAAAATAAAGAGCAAGGGTATTTTAGTCAATTTTACCATATCTTCTTTCTTCTTCTTTTCTTTGTAACTTCAAAACCCACCATTTTCAAAACCCACCATCTTCAACCTTTTATTCACTATCTATCACACTAATCACTACATTATAGTGCAATTTTCGTCACCAATCAATGATTCAAACACCCAATCAACGTGTTATTAAAATTTTATTTTGAAAAAACCTAGTTTAAATTCATACACTATCTCATTTTTTTCACTGTGATTTTGAAGCGAATCACTCGATTCATTCGATTCGATCCCTGATAAGTATTTCTAACATTCAAATTTCGTCAATCGGTGAAGAAATCTGAAGAAATCGGCTTCGATCTATGTAGAAATTTTTTGAATCGCATTTTTACGATCGGGGATTTTTAATTGAGTTTTTCGATCTTGGCAGGGGTCCGGGGGCACCCCCCTGGGAGCAGGGTCCAAGGGGCGGCAGCCCCTGGCGGGGTCCAAGGGGCAGAGCGAGCTGATAAATTGCCTCTAGAAAACTGCATTAGAAATAAGACATTTTTTGTGTTTTTTGATCCAATGCGTTTTAGAAAAACACATTTTTTAAATGTTTTTAGTCATTGCGTTTCAGGTAAAATACATGTTTATGTGTTTTCAGTCCATTGCGTTTTAGAGAGAACACTTTCTTTTATGTTTTTTAAGCCATTGCGTTTTAGAAATAAGACATTTTATATGTTTTCTGGCATTGTATTTTAGAAAAACACATTTTTGAAGTGTTTTTCGTCCATTGCGTTTTAAGTAAAACACATTTATTTATGTTTTCAGTCCATTGCGTTTTAGAAAAAAGACATTTTTAAGTATTTTCTGGCCATTGCGTTTTAGAAATAAGACATTTTTTTTGTGTTTTTGTTGCATTGCGTTTTAGGTAAAAACACATTTTTATGTGTTTTCAGTACTTTGCATTTTAGAAAGGACACTTCTTTTGTGTTTTTAGGCCATTGTGTTTTAGAAAAAAGAAATTTCAAGTGTTTTCTGGCTATTGCGTTTTAGAAATAAGACATGTCTTTGTGTTTTTAGTACATTGCGTTTTAGAAAAAAAATCATTTATATGTGTTTTCAGTCCATTGCGTTTTAGAAAGTAGAGTTTCATTTGTGTTTTAAGGTTATTGTGTTTTACAAATAAGACATTTCTTTGTGTTTTTGATGCATTGCGTTTTAAAAAAAAGTCATTTTTTTACGTTTTTTTCCATTGCGTTTTACGCAACTGGTTTTTTCCATAGCGTTTTACGCAACTAAGTTTTTGAAATATTTTTCGAAAATATAGCAATAATATACTCGTTTTAAAGATAAAAAAACGCTCGTTTTTTTCGTGCAATTTTTATAAAAAAATAATGTCGTATGAAAAAGTTATTAACGTTTAAAAAATGTGGGGAAATTTGGAGAAGAGAGAAAGTATTGTCCTGCATTGACTAGAATGCCCTTATACAAACTCACGCGCCTCTTTTCTTCTCTTCAATTTCACTCATTTAATATTAGCCCTTGATTAAATCAATTGATGGTCAAAATTATATCTTAGGCTTTCTAGCAAAAAAAACTTCCTATTATATTCTAACCCTATTAAAAAAAACATTTTTTTGTAAACTTATTAACCCAATGGGTTACAATAGGTTATAGGGTTCCAACACCCAAAATCGGTTATCAAGCTAACAGTTATGTTTTATCACTGGTTTATTTTTGAACGAAAATACTGATTCAGCTTTTCAACCAATTCAATTTTCTTAACCGATTTGTGCATATCCATGTTTAGGTGGACTTTGCATGTTTTATACCTTTTTTTTTGTGTCCATATTTTGAAAAATAAGTTTCTATTTTACTTTTTCATCCATATGTCGGGGCCGAACCCTAAATCTTTTAACTTGTGAACTGAAGACTAACCTAGATCTTTTAAGCTTTATTTCTCTTGATGGCTGTTAATTTTTTTTATTGCGACTAAGAAATGGCCCTCCTTCGATTTAATTGCATTGCAGAAACCAATATTTGTTGGTTGCTTGTTTGCTACCTCTGATCAAGCAAATCGCAACGGTCTCCTTTTCTCTTCGGTGACCTCTTATTTTTTATTCGTCTTTTCTTAACTGCCTAACTACCGATCCTTCTACAAACATGGCATCTGCTATTCTTTCTTCTTTCTTTAACGATCCCTGCTACGGTCACCTTTAATTGCTGACCCTGCCGAACCAATATTACAACCGTTGCAACCCCACATCCTAAAGGGGGCTGCTCCCCTTGGTTGATGAATGACTATCAAAACCTTCAAGCTCTTATACCAATTGTTGAAAATCAGGCTCAAGAGCACGAAATTTTATCTCAACCAAGATCAAGATCGACTGTTTCTGTTTATTATAATTCTTGACACATTTATAATGACCCCTAATTGATCTATTTATAGTGAAATAAACCTTGCTAAACAAGTCTTCTATATGTACTCAAATAATGTTTATAGTTATATTCTAACTCTAACAAACCAAGGATCGATGACTTGTTTGACTAACTACATGGTTTTAGCTTTTATTCTAAGATCGACTTGAGATCGGGTTATCACCAACTACGGATTCAAGATGAAAACATCCCCAAGACGGCGTTTCGAACTCGTTACGGTAAATACGAGTTTCTTGTCATGCCTTTTGGCCTAACGAATGCACCAGCGGTATTTACGAACTTAATGAATCGTGTGTGCAAGCTGTACTTAGACAAATTTGTGATCATGTTTATCAACGACATCTTAATATATTCACAAACCAAGGAGGAGCACGAACAACATTTAAGAATTATTCTAGAGTTGTGGAAAAAGGAAAAATTATATGCAAAATTTTCTAAATGTGAATTCTGGATTCGCGGGGTGCAATTACCTGAATATGTGGTGAATGAGAAATGTATTCACATTAATCCCTCCAAGATCGAGGCGATCAAGAATTGGGAAGTACCAAAGTGCTCGACCGAAGTGCGACAATTTTTAGAATTAGCGAGATATTATTAGGGATTTATTGAATTTTTTTTCTAAGATAGCCCAATCCTAACCTCGCTAACCTAAATAGATAGAACGTTTGATTGGGGAGACAAACAAGAAGCGACATTTCAACTGCTTAAAGACCAGCTGTGTGATGCTCTGATATTATCACTTCCTGGCACTACATATGACTTTGTAGTTTACTGTGATCTGTCGCATCAAGGATTAGGTTGTGTGTTAACGCAACAGGAAAAACTCATCGCGTACGCGTCTCGCCAACTAAAGGTTAACAAAAAGAATTAGGCACGGTGGTTTGGTCAAAGGTTTTGACGACATTATATTTATGGTACGTGATGTACCATATTCACGAATCACAAAGTCTTCAACATATATTTAAACAAAAGGAGTTAAATATGCGCCAACGGCGTTGTGTGGAATTGTTGAATGACTACGATTGTAAAATAAAGTATCATCTGGCAAAGTGAATGTCGTTGTAGATGCCTTGAGCCAGAAAGAATGAGTCAAGACCTTACGTGTACGTGCACTAGAATTAACGATTCCGACGAACCTCATAGCTCAAATTCTTTACTCATAGCGTGAAGCTCTCAAGTCGGAGTTTATTCAAGAAGAATCGTTACTTGGTATGGAATATCAAATGGTATCAAAAGATGGAACATTGTATTTCATGGGAAGTATTTGTGTTCCATTGTTTGGTGGTTTACGAAATTTAGTATTAGACGAAGCCCATAAGTCTAAGTACTCAATCCATCCAAGAGCGGATAAAATGTATCATGACTTGAAGGAATATTATTGGTGGCCTAACCTTAAAGGTGATATCACGACCTACGTAGGGAAATGTTTGACTTGCGCTAAGGTCAAGGATGAATATCAAAAGTCGTCTTGCTTGTTACACCAACTAGAAATTCCTATTTGGAAATGGGAACAAATATCTATGGATTTCATTACTAAGTTACCTAGAACGTCTAGGGGAAACAACATGATATGGGTAATACGCTTAAAAAAGTTTGCTCACTTCCCGCCGACACACGAAAAGGATATCACATATAAGTTAGCGGAACTGTATATCAAGGAGGTAGTGGCACGTCATGGAGTGCCTGTTTCAATTATCTCGGATGGACATTTCATATCAAGAATCTGGCGATCATTTCAAAAGGCATTCGGATCTTGGGTAGATCTAAGTACGACCATTCATCCTCAAACATATGGCCAAAGTGAACAAACCATCCAAACTCTGGTGGAGATTCTCCGTGCTTGTGTGATGGTTTTTTGCGGGAATTGGGATACTCATTTACCTTTTGTAGAGTTCTCATATAATAATAGTTATCACACTTGCATCAAAGTCTCTCCATTTGAGGCTAAGTACGGAGGAAAGTGCCTATCCCCGTTGTGTTGGGTGGAGGCCTGTAAGATATGAGTTTGTTATACTTGTGACTTTAAACAATTAAGAACAAGCAATTTGTAAATTGCAAAGTAAATAAGATAAATGTTGGTGCATATTCTGTGACAACAACTTAGATTTGGTCTTTGGATATCTTGTAATTAGTTAAAAGATAAACAGTTAGCGGGTTTAGCTTTGTAATAGTTAGTTGTAATGTTTGGGCTAACTAAACCCAAAGAATTGGGTGTATGGGGGCGAATTGGGCCTGTCCAATTCGCAGCCCAAGAGTGTTTGACCTAGCCCAGTTGCAACCTTGTGTTATATAAACAAGGTTAGACATTAGGGTTTAAGTTAATCAGCCAAAACAGTTTGTGAGAGAGCAATTTTGTGAGAGATTAGTCTTGGACGAAATTGAGAGAGGGTTAGGGTTTTGATTGATTGTAATTCTTGTGAGATTGATAATCAATAGAAAACCCGGATTGAAAGTGAATTGTTGTTTCTGTTCTTCTACTTGTTTCTGTGATATTCTGATCAAGAGGATTCCGCACTCTTGATTGGATTGACAATTCTGTTAAAGATCCATACACATCTAGGGGACCTACAATTGGTATCAGAGCATTAGGCTCTTGAAGGCTCGGTTCAGAATTGTTTGCTGCAGAAACAGGGAGTGATTTCGAAATTTTTTGAAACCTGACAATTAGGGTTTCAAAATTTTTCTGTTGGTTTGATAAAATTTTCGAATTTTTTGGCTGTTTTGATCTTCTGGTTTGTTTGTTTGGTGTTTTTTCAGGATTTCTGGAAAGATTCTGTTGATTGTTTGAAGGATTTTGGCTGGAAACACTTGAAGATTCGAAGATTGTTCTTCGTGTTCTTCACGTTCTTCGTTCTGTTTCTTGTTGATTTTCGAAAATCAATGATATTTTGCTGTTTTGATTTTGCAGATTTGTGTTGGAGAGGAGATAAAATCTTCAGAATTTCAAAAAGATTGAATTTCCTTATTACTGTCTAGCGAATTTAGCAAATTCGCAAACAGGACCAGCAAAATTAACTGAACGGAGAATTTGGAACTTAATAACTCGGTCATCGGCGAAATTAAATCCAAAGGCGACTTTGGTAATCGTATAATTTTCCACAGCGAAATTATTACGATTTTCGGCGAATTTACTGGTCGTCGTAATCGCGAAATAGACCAGCAAAATAGGCAGCGAAATTGACTTGTTCAGCGAACTAAACCAGCGAATTTGACCTTCAAAACCAGCGAAATTAACAGGACCAGCGAAATTAACTAAACCAGCGAAATTAAAGTGGTGGAATTTCAGTTGACAAGCGTCGATAAAATTTCAGTGTTTTGCAAATAGAAATTGATCCGTAGCTCGTTTGACGAAATCGTTTGCACCGTTGAATTCGTGTGATTTTTAGGACAAAAAAAGACGATTCTAACGGTGTAATTTGGTAACCACTGTTTTCGGAATAATTTTGTACGGTTTTATCAGTCTGTTACGTTAAAAATGTCGAACATGTCTAGTTTGAATGAGCTGTTGAGAATGGAGCATGAGGTTGGCACTACCAACAAACCGCCTAAGATGATGAAAGTGGAAAATTACTTGACCTGGAAGGATCGGTTTCAATCATTCATTGAATATCAGGACACGCGTATGTGGATATGCATTGAAGATGGGTACATAAACCCAGTACATGACTTTGAGGGCAGACCGCGATTAACAGCCTATGTGAACATGCAAGAAGCTGACAAAAAGATGTATGAGGCTGAAAAGAGAGCCTTGGCTGCAATCAAAATGTCATTACCTGATAGCATCAAGCATATGTCACACCCCGAATTTCCACGTGTCACCGGTGGGCCCGGTGGGGGTAACGTGACGTAGTTGATAACATCTTAGTCAAACAACACAATATATAAATGCACAGCGGAAGCAGAAATAGATTCATTTCAACTTTACATAAACGTAATATTTAATATCACAAGTAGTTGAAACGGATCCACAGGCGGATCAAATAAAATAAGATAAATGTTCAATAGATTTTAGACGCCTAGAACTTGCAAGATTCCTTACTAACGCCCTGAGCAGCTTCCAGCCTATTACGTACTTGTACCTGTCACTTAGACTTTGGAAAATACGTCAGTTTTCACTGGTAAATACACTCAACTGACTCATTTGAAAAGAGTTTATGAAAATTGGTTTAGGCGCACAAGGCACAAAACTATTTTGACACTTGATTAAGATGCACAGGGCAATATTAATCTTTTATACTTGGGACAAACTATATCTCATGTTATCAGTTTTACATAACTTGCTCTACATACGGGGCCCGGTCCTATGCCGGTTCAAGATTAACCGACACACCACTATTCCCTTATTGGGAATCCCATAATGGGTATAATCAAGTAATAAGCATGAAGCATCTGTCAGGTGTATGCCTACACCCCGTGCTTAGGTCGTGGCCATTGCAATTTAATGAGTCAAGGATATCCAGGACACGGTCGCATTAACCCCCAATGTTTCAGTCAAGCAATACGAATTAAAACAGGTTATTTGAATTTCCCGACACATTGGTCTTCGAATCCCATACCTGACCATGCGGTATTTATATTACCGTATCCCAAGCCCGTAATAGGGAAAATAAGTTAAGAGTATTTACCTGAGCTAGCTCCTGTCTTAAATAGCAAGAATTATAATAACTCAGCCGTATTCACTTAAGTAAGCGTAGGTACAATTTACCGGAAGGCTCTAGTCTGGAACGATGGTATAAATAACCAATTAGAATACTAACGGGTCTTTAATTTAAGCCTAAGCTCAGACCGGTTAGTTTTAAGGAAATATACGGTTCAAGCGCACGATTAAGCGAAGACCGGATAGGACGTGATTTAGACCCGACAAGTTTGAATACTTGTATAATATGGGTATACAAAATACATTCTGGATTTTGAGACAAAATGATAACGTTTGACCCGTTTCGGTCAATTTATGCAAACTAGTTACCTAAACCGAACCGAACGCAAAAAGGGCGATACGGGTAGACAAATGATTCAAATGTAAGTTCCCTGATATAATATGCTTTAAATATGATATAATATCAGTAAGTTATGTTCTATATTGCCCGGAATAATTTTAAACTCAATTTATGCCTTAGAAGGGCATTTTGGTCTTTTTAAAAGATAATAAAAGAGTAAAATTAGAAATCTGAGTTTCGGGTCTGGTTCATACAGTAAATATACTTAATATAACATATTATATCAGTAGGGTATGACCCATATACCAAATTTATCATTTAAAACCAAACTATGCTCCGTAGGGGTATTTTAGTAATTTCACAAGGGCTAAAACTGCCAAAAACTGGAAGTCTGAGTTCATATACTTATACTTACTGTTTTTATATGAAAATATGCTAAACACATCAGTAGGTATAGGTCTTATATGTTTAAAACAAGTATAACGCTTACTATGCGCTTAAAACGCTAAATATGCGATTTAAGGGCGTTTTCGGGTTTTCAAATTAAACCTGAGATTTTTATATTTTCAGAATACTTAAAATAATTTATTCATCATATAAAATCAGTAGAAAAAGGTTTCGGGTCAAAAGGATGTGAAAAACTCATTTTATGGCTAAAACGGTCAAAACCGACTTAAGCCGAAATGACTAGGCGATCTAGGATCCGTTCAGCCAAAAATTAATTAAAAATCATCAAAATTCCCAGAATATTATATTACTTTTGTTGGTAAAGAGTTTCGTATCAAAACGTGGCCAGAAACGGGTTCTACGCGAAAAGGACCGTTTATGTAAATTTATAATATAGTTTTACGCTAATGGCCATAACTCAAAATCTGGACCACCAACTGATCCGAAATTTTCGGTGCAAGTTTATATATTAGAAATAAAGATTTCTACTCTTTCACTTTTCCAAAAATCACGTTTTATATCAAAAAGGGCAAAATAGTCAACTTTATGCATAAATCGGAATCATGCATTCGAATCGGCTAAGCATAGACTTATGACATAAAATTTCCAGAAAGTTTGACTAAAATGCCAATGGTCAAAAATGCTCTAAAATACAGATCTCACACATGCATGTACGGATCCGAACCGATAGTTTACGAAAAAGTCGTTTATTAAGACTTTCGGTTCCAATCCGGGTTTACACTAAAGATCGTCGAGTTGATCGCGGTAAAATACATTCTTATATTCATAATAAAGCTTTCTATGAAGATCAAACAGATTGCTTGTCATCTATATCATTAATTATGTCATTTTTCACCAAAATCGCTTCTGTTGACTTTTTAGAAATAGGTTTGACTCGACATTTAGCATGCATGTAGTGGGAATCAGAGAGTACCCTTTTGAGGGTTTGTTTCCCATAATATTACCAACATGTATCAGGTTTCAATTCGAGAAATGACTGATTGAAACTTGTTTAATCAGAAAGTCAAAGCTTATGAACAACCAGCTTGACTTTTAGCAATAATCACAACAAGAACGGATTAAAGATTGAATTGAGAGCTTACAAGAGTCCTATAGGTGTTTAGTGAACACTAGAATCAGCTTTGATGATCGGATTAACTCCAGAAAGTTTGCCTTGAAGGTTCTTGCAAGTGAGAGCTTTTGGTTATGATGAAAATGCTCAAGAAATGGCCTTGCAATCCGATTTAAAGTTGGAATTTGAGGCTTACTGTTTGCCTAGCCATGCATGGCATTTGATTGGAGCAAAAGGAGGTGAAAAACAGCTGGTTAGCACTCAAATTCGGACCCAAATAACCCAAATTCGCGAAGTCTGCACCTGATAGTCCCACGCGGCCCGCCTGGGTCTGTCCAGGCGGGTCGCCTGACCTGCTGTTCAGCCAAACAAGTTTCTAATTTGGCAGAAATGGTCCCTGGTCTTGCACGCGATGTTTCGGCTACTTTTCTCGACCCGTAAACCCCCAAACTTGGTTTCTAAGAACCTTAGGACTTTTACCAACATGGAAATGTCCTCGGAACATTTTGCGCTCAACCGAAAAGCCCTGAAATTCGACGTTGACGCTTTTAGTCCTTCAAGTACGGTTTTGGCCATAACTTTCTCATACGTTGACGAAACTTCATGAAATTTTAACCACATATTCTAGTGAGTATATTTTAGCTTCTCAAAGCTTCGGGTCTGCCAAAAGTTCACTCAGAGGTATAAATTAAACATGTTGACACTTTTGGCCCCTATAGTTTGCAATACTTCACTTTTGTGCAATTTCCGCGTCGTATGATCCATGAACCATCCGTTTAAGGTTATAAACATTATGTAGGGTTATCATAGAACCTATTTATCCGTTGTTGACACTTTGGACCCTTACGTTCCATAGTTTTCACTGTTTGTCACTTTTAGTCCCTCTAAAGTATGTTTTCACATAACGGAACCTTATGACACGTGTCAAGACATTATTGGACGAAATTTTTTCGAGGTGTTACATCCTCACCCCCTTAAAAGAAATCTCGACCCCGAGATTTATTCAAATAAATGGGGATATTTTTCTTTCATCGTGGACTCCACTTCCCACGTGTACTCGGGTCCTCTACGGGCATCCCATTTGACCTTAACAATAGGCACGTGCTTCCTTCGAAGCTTCTTTACCTGTCGATCCTCAATCGACAAAGGTTTTTCCACAAATTTTAGACTTTCGTCTATGTGTACATCTGTATGCGGTATAACCAGTGATTCGTCAGCGAAACACTTCTTCAAGTTACAGATGTAGAACACATTAGGTATAGCGCTAAGTTCTTCAGACAAGTTTAACTTATAAGCAACTGACCCGATACGTTCGATGATCTTGAAAGGTTCTATGCATCTCGGGCTTAGCTTGCCTTTCTTACCAAATCGCATCACCCCTTTCCAAGGTGATACCTTAAGCAATACCTTATCACCTACATCGAAGTGAAAATCCTTGCGCTTCGGATCCGCATAACTTTTCTGCCTATCCCTGGCAGCTTTCAAACGATCGCGAACCTGATCGATCTTGTCTGTCGTCTCAAAGACGATATCTGGTCCAGACAACTGGACATCTCCAACTTCTGCCCAACATATAGGCGATCTACACTTCCTACCGTATAAGGCCTCAAAAGGCGCGGCCCTAATACTAGTATGGTAGCTATTTTTATAGGAGAATTCTATCAAGGGTAGGCGGTTATCCCAACTGCCACCTAAATTAATCACACATGCTCGAAGCATGTCTTCCAATGTTTGGATGGTACGCTTACTCTGTCCGTCCGTCTGCCAACCGTTATGCGGCAGTGCTTCTTGACTTATTGGCGAAACATATCCTTTAATCCTTAGGGTGTAATACATTGCGAGCTCCACCAAGCTCCTTAAATAGGTTTTAGCCCATAAGTTATTTGATCTCGATATATTCGATTACTTCGAATGATTTCATATATTCAGAGCTTACTAGCCTGACAATTAACAGATTGGCACACCTTTCCAGGGTGATATCTTTTGTTGAACCTTATTTCTTAACAAGAACTTAGGAGGTTTGCTACTTCCATGAATCCTTGATTCTCTGCCGAATACTGGCAACTTATAGATGGTTATGGATTTGCTCAATCTTATTCGTTGTTCCCAAGGCAACTTTTAGATCCTGATAATTGGACTTACCAATTCTCTGCCTAGCAATAGATGTTTAACATCTTATCTTTACAAGGTCTCCCAAAGGAGCAGCGTTGATAATTATATAACAACTATTACCGAAAAGCTTATCTTAAGGCGATATGGTTATTCCAATCACTGCTTGACTAATCTCAAAGAATAGTTGTTCCTTACAGCTAGTCGAATAAATCGACGATCCTGGCAGAAATCTGGGGATTCCTAGTCATTGCCTAAATAGGGTTGCGGTAGTCAATGCATAAGCAAGATGAACCGTCTTTCTCATTTACTAAAAATCGGAGTTCTTAGAATCTTGAATTTTGGCTTTACGAAACCTTATCCAAAACTTATTTATTTGGCTCTTAGTTCTTCCTATTTCGTTGGTAATAACAGACATAAGATTCTTACAATAACTGCAGCCTTAAGCGGGATGTTTGTCCTAACATCCTCTTGCCTCTCAGAAGGTAACCGTGGTAATTCTTATAAAGAAGCTAATTATGACACATAGAGATGTCAGAGATTTCCGTATTCTCAGACTTTAGCTTATCTATCGCTTTCGGTGTCAGATAAATGACATATTCCCTTTACCATTACAAGGATGCCCTAAGTAGAGATACTTATAAGGACATTTTTATATTGGATATCTCCTTTGAATACTACTAGTCGACTTTAGTACAATATGACCATTGGAATATCTTCGGGGATCCCATGCATTAAACCTCCATACTGATCAGGCATGGAAGCAATCTATGGGACACACTAGGATACGCAAATCCTCATATGGTACTCTTATCAAACATAGTTTGGCATTCGCAGACGATAGAAAACAATGAGGAAAAAATAATAAAATAAAATAATTAGTATATATTGTCGTACTCTTTCTGGGGAAGAGTACTCCAGATTCTTATGAAAGGATTATCTCCGAGGATGGGAGAGAGGTCATTAAAGATTCCATTGGTAAATTATACCTCATATTTAATATATGAAGTCCTAATGAATGTAATCCAGAGTTTGCTAAGCTTATGGTTTGCTAAAGGTTTATTATCCCTTGCATCAATGTAAAAAAAATACTTGGCAGTCACTATCGATGCTAAATGGTAAAGGACGTACCTAATGCTATTATCGATGTGTACTGTCTCAGGTATTCAACCGGTAGTCCAGGCGGTTCCTTTCTTATCCTTTCCAGACCTAGCTGCTCCTTTCTTGGCAGCCTTAGGGCAATTAGTACTGATGTGCCCCTTTTCACCACAACTGAAACAGTTTGCATTCTTCATGTCCCTACATTCGTGGGACTGGTGGCCAGCCCTTTTACAGATGCCACATTGCTTTATCTTTTGGTTTAATCGACACTGCCCCCAATGTCTTCTTTTGCAGGTTTTGCATGTAGGCTTTTTGTTGGAATCCTGTTGGTTGTTGTTGAGCTTGGATTTGCTCTTCTTAGAATTCTGAGAGTTATCCTCCTCCCTTGGTCTTTTGTCATTAGTTTCATTCATGAACGACTTTTGTCTCACTACATCTTGAGTGAGAGACAAGGATAGATCTACAGCTGATCTGTAGTTGATTGGCCTTGAAGCCTTAACATCCCCTTTTATTTCTGGTGCCAAACCACCGATGAAACGCGCAATGCGTTTTGGTTCCGGGGTGATTAAATAGGGTACTAGTCTAGATAGGGAGTTGAAGTCGGTAACATATTGCTGACAATTTAGGTTTTTCATTGTGAGGTTCAGAAAATCTGTCTCCACCTTTTCCACTTCGTGCTGTGGACAGTAGTTCTCTTTGATAAGGTCCGCAAACTTGGACCATCCCATAAGGTATAGGGGAATTTTCCCCGTGGACTGCATCATGGCCTTCCACCATACAAGAGCCTCTCCTTTAAAAGATTGTGAAACAAATTTTACCACGTCCTTATCAGCACAATCGCTGATGTCCACAACCGTTTCCATTTCCTCAAGCCATTCCATAGCATCAATTGCTCCTTTTTCGCCATTGAAATCTTTGGGTTTGCATGAGACGAAATATTTGTAGGTGCACCCGCCCTCAGTTGAACGGGGCTTATCATAGAGTACTAACTCCTGAGGTTCGCTCTTTTCATCTGAAGAGTGAACGGAGCTCTCCTTACGAGCCGATGTATGCGTTTCCGTATGGATCTTTGAGTGAGTGACACTTGGTTCCTTTTTGTTCTCAAGGACCTTATCCAAAACTTCACTAATTGCTGCGCTAATCAAGGCCTGAAGAGTAGTGCCATTAACATTTATATTTATACTTGCATTCTTGTTTTTAGCCGCTGCACTGCTGTGCGCTTCGTCGGAAACCTCCATTCTGGAGCTTTGGTACTAACACCAAAAATAACGTATGCTTAGATGCAAGTTATTATGAGATCATCGTAATGGATGATTTTTAAAGTCATGGTATTACTAAACCATAATGGCTGTTTGGTTTATAACTTCCTTATAGTATGCTACTAGAAAGTATGTCTATTATATTTAGACTAGGTCAAAAAGGACCTTCAATTGAGTTTATGGTTTGGACCGAGTCCATCACCTTTTGACTGGGGGTCACAATGTCACAACTGTCTTTGTCATAACGACAATCTTTAGATAGTTGGAAGGCTTGTCATGAAGGACATTAATAATTATAGGCCCGAAGGCCTTGTCACAAAGGACATACAAAATATGGCACTTAAGGTATTAAGCTGCAGTCTTATTGGATCAGAGATCTTAAGGTTCGAACATAGTTCTTTACTTTTGGACAGAGAGTCAAAGACTACAACCGTCATCTTTTGAAGGATAATTTATTTTGCCACAAAGGCTAGTCAATGTACATCATTCTGACTAACTAGATGATTGTGAGCCCCAGAGGAGTCAGTCATGGTGAAGCTTTGAAGGCTAATTAACCATGATGTAATAGCTTATTTAATTATAGGGAATTGTCGAACTTGATAATTTAAATAGCCATGGTGCAAACAAACCATATAGGCTACTAGATAGTATTTAGTTTATTTGATCATGTTTTGCCTAGATTTTTAAATAAACCATCTTTGGCGTTTAAATGGAATAAATCCTTTATACTTACTAGACAGGGGACCTAAATCACGACTGTCAATGTCATAGCGACACCTTATATAGCACAACGGCTTGTCCCATAGGACTTTTCGATGGCACAGAAGCCTTGTCACTAGGGAAATTTTTAATACATAATCAATGATTCCTCTGGATCGGAAAGTTTCATAATTCATTGTCTTGACAAGAAGTTATGAAATAATACTATCGTTTTCATGTATGCATCTTTGCCCGTAGGTATACATCCCAGGTGGATGTGTAGATGTGTATATCATGTTCGACGTTTATTAGCCATGATTCCTATCGATTATATAGGCTAATTAAGGAATTTGGAAGTTCCTAATATAGAGGTGACCATCGTGATTTTATCGCATCACTGTTGTCGGGAGTGTTAACAAGTTTTCAGGTGTTTTAACAAGGACCTGAGTCTCTTTAAGCAGGTCTTACCATCGTAGCCAGGTCCCTAACGACATTCAAGCTAGGTTATACCTTTTGAGACTCTTTTTAATATAAATACTGGCAGGAAAGAAATGATATTTATTTTATTCAGGATTATAATTATCCCAAATTTATTGAAAATTTAACGTTGGCATAAAAGCCTAGTCACGTAGACAAGTTTAATTTATAACCCATGATTTCTGAGAGTCGAGGCATTACAATTTATCCTAGTTATAAAACATTACGGATATTAAGGTGGCACAAAGGCCTAGTCACAAGGACATTTATAAATTATAAGCTAGGATTTCAGAGAATCGAAGCCTTGAGGTTTGAACATAGTTCATTACCTTTTTCTTGACAGGGAGTCATAGACCACCACTGCCTTTATTAAAATTTCTGGCCCGTGGGCCTATCAATTGACATCTCGTAAGATGTTAAGACATATAGTCATTGTACTGATGATACGCTCAGCGGTCACAATAATGACATGACGCCATGATCAGTGTCATTAATTTAATCAACTGTCGTTCAGTGGTCATAATGATGACATGACGGCAGGATTAGCACTTAATTTATATCAACTGTCATTCAGCGGTCATAATAATGACATAACGACAGGATTAGTACTTAATTTAAATCAAATGTCATTCAGCGGTCATAATAATGACATGACGACCAGATTATCGTCTAGAGGGCTTTTGAGCATAGCTCACCCCCTTAGGACAGGGAATCTCAAAAGATTCACAACTGTCGATGTCGCAATCGGACAGTGTATTATAGCTCGTGGCACTTCATCCTTAAGGGATGATTATTTTACTTACAGGGAATTTTAAATAAATCCCAATTTTCAAATTTTATTACCCGTAGGCATCAAGTCATTATCAGACTTGTATACAGATATAATCTGCAGATAATTTATAAAAAGAGTGGCTTGTGTGATTTTACGGTCACGCTTAGCCAGGAGTGTTAACATGTTTACATATATTAACAGAGATTTGAATCTTTTCAACCAGGTTTTACCATATTGGCCAGGCCTTTTACTAAGACATTCAAGCTAGGTTTTGCCTTACTAAGATTCTTGTTAAATGGCAAATCAAATAAAATTGATATTTTCCATTTATTTAATATTTCTTATTTAGAATGAAAATCCAAACGTAATCATTCCATTATATAAAAGTAAAAGTATAAAGTTGCCCTAAGCGGGACTTGAAAGGAATAATGTTGTCCTCGCAGGGACTGAAAAATAAATATGTCCTTATAAGGACTAATAAGGAAACGATCTTCAGTAAAAGGAGCTTCTTCTTCATTTTATTTCTGAATGCTTTCTCCTTGGATGTTCGTTTCACTTTAGCCGTGGTACGGAGCTCAGCATCTTGGGACTCCGGGTGTGGAGAACTCCTATTACGGCTCCTTCGCTTGGCGACGTATCCAATATATAAAATAATTGGAAGCAGTAAATTCCAGATTAGAATCGGGAGTATTCCTATGTTAAGTCTAGACTCAGAAGATTTAGGAATGTGCAATTGTGTCATTGAGATTAAACACAAAAGCTAGTGTTTAACTCACTCAATGTTGGCTCTGATACCAACCTGTCACACCCCGAATTTCCACGTGTCACCGGTGGGCCCGGTGGGGGTAACGTGACGTAGTTGATAACATCTTAGTCAAACAACACAATATATAAATGCACAGCGGAAGCAGAAATAGATTCATTTCAACTTTACATAAACGTAATATTTAATATCACAAGTAGTTGAAACGGATCCACAGGCGGATCAAATAAAATAAGATAAATGTTCAACAGATTTTAGACGCCTAGAACTTGCAAGATTCCTTACTAACGCCCTGAGCAGCTTCCAGCCTATTACGTACTTGTACCTGTCACTTAGACTTTGGAAAATACGTCAGTTTTCACTGGTAAATACACTCAACTGACTCATTTGAAAAGAGTTTATGAAAATTGGTTTAGGCGCACAAGGCACAAAACTATTTTGACACTTGATTAAGATGCACAGGGCAATATTAATCTTTTATACTTGGGACAAACTATATCTCATGTTATCAGTTTTACATAACTTGCTCTACATACGGGGCCCGGTCCTATGCCGGTTCAAGATTAACCGACACACCACTATTCCCTTATTGGGAATCCCATAATGGGTATAATCAAGTAATAAGCATGAAGCATCTGTCAGGTGTATGCCTACACCCCGTGCTTAGGTCGTGGCCATTGCAATTTAATGAGTCAAGGATATCCAGGACACGGTCGCATTAACCCCCAATGTTTCAGTCAAGCAATACGAATTAAAACAGGTTATTTGAATTTCCCGACACATTGGTCTTCGAATCCCATACCTGACCATGCGGTATTTATATTACCGTATCCCAAGCCCGTAATAGGGAAAATAAGTTAAGAGTATTTACCTGAGCTAGCTCCTGTCTTAAATAGCAAGAATTATAATAACTCAGCCGTATTCACTTAAGTAAGCGTAGGTACAATTTACCGGAAGGCTCTAGTCTGGAACGATGGTATAAATAACCAATTAGAATACTAACGGGTCTTTAATTTAAGCCTAAGCTCAGACCGGTTAGTTTTAAGGAAATATACGGTTCAAGCGCACGATTAAGCGAAGACCGGATAGGACGTGATTTAGACCCGACAAGTTTGAATACTTGTATAATATGGGTATACAAAATACATTCTGGATTTTGAGACAAAATGATAACGTTTGACCCGTTTCGGTCAATTTATGCAAACTAGTTACCTAAACCGAACCGAACGCAAAAAGGGCGATACGGGTAGACAAATGATTCAAATGTAAGTTCCCTGATATAATATGCTTTAAATATGATATAATATCAGTAAGTTATGTTCTATATTGCCCGGAATAATTTTAAACTCAATTTATGCCTTAGAAGGGCATTTTGGTCTTTTTAAAAGATAATAAAAGAGTAAAATTAGAAATCTGAGTTTCGGGTCTGGTTCATACAGTAAATATACTTAATATAACATATTATATCAGTAGGGTATGACCCATATACCAAATTTATCATTTAAAACCAAACTATGCTCCGTAGGGGTATTTTAGTAATTTCACAAGGGCTAAAACTGCCAAAAACTGGAAGTCTGAGTTCATATACTTATACTTACTGTTTTTATATGAAAATATGCTAAACACATCAGTAGGTATAGGTCTTATATGTTTAAAACAAGTATAACGCTTACTATGCGCTTAAAACGCTAAATATGCGATTTAAGGGCGTTTTCGGGTTTTCAAATTAAACCTGAGATTTTTATATTTTCAGAATACTTAAAATAATTTATTCATCATATAAAATCAGTAGAAAAAGGTTTCGGGTCAAAAGGATGTGAAAAACTCATTTTATGGCTAAAACGGTCAAAACCGACTTAAGCCGAAATGACTAGGCGATCTAGGATCCGTTCAGCCAAAAATTAATTAAAAATCATCAAAATTCCCAGAATATTATATTACTTTTGTTGGTAAAGAGTTTCGTATCAAAACGTGGCCAGAAACGGGTTCTACGCGAAAAGGACCGTTTATGTAAATTTATAATATAGTTTTACGCTAATGGCCATAACTCAAAATCTGGACCACCAACTGATCCGAAATTTTCGGTGCAAGTTTATATATTAGAAATAAAGATTTCTACTCTTTCACTTTTCCAAAAATCACGTTTTATATCAAAAAGGGCAAAATAGTCAACTTTATGCATAAATCGGAATCATGCATTCGAATCGGCTAAGCATAGACTTATGACATAAAATTTCCAGAAAGTTTGACTAAAATGCCAATGGTCAAAAATGCTCTAAAATACAGATCTCACACATGCATGTACGGATCCGAACCGATAGTTTACGAAAAAGTCGTTTATTAAGACTTTCGGTTCCAATCCGGGTTTACACTAAAGATCGTCGAGTTGATCGCGGTAAAATACATTCTTATATTCATAATAAAGCTTTCTATGAAGATCAAACAGATTGCTTGTCATCTATATCATTAATTATGTCATTTTTCACCAAAATCGCTTCTGTTGACTTTTTAGAAATAGGTTTGACTCGACATTTAGCATGCATGTAGTGGGAATCAGAGAGTACCCTTTTGAGGGTTTGTTTCCCATAATATTACCAACATGTATCAGGTTTCAATTCGAGAAATGACTGATTGAAACTTGTTTAATCAGAAAGTCAAAGCTTATGAACAACCAGCTTGACTTTTAGCAATAATCACAACAAGAACGGATTAAAGATTGAATTGAGAGCTTACAAGAGTCCTATAGGTGTTTAGTGAACACTAGAATCAGCTTTGATGATCGGATTAACTCCAGAAAGTTTGCCTTGAAGGTTCTTGCAAGTGAGAGCTTTTGGTTATGATGAAAATGCTCAAGAAATGGCCTTGCAATCCGATTTAAAGCTGGAATTTGAGGCTTACTGTTTGCCTAGCCATGCATGGCATTTGATTGGAGCAAAAGGAGGTGAAAAACAGCTGGTTAGCACTCAAATTCGGACCCAAATAACCCAAATTCGCGAAGTCTGCACCTGATAGTCCCACGCGGCCCGCCTGGGTCTGTCCAGGCGGGTCGCCTGACCTGCTGTTCAGCCAAACAAGTTTCTAATTTGGCAGAAATGGTCCCTGGTCTTGCACGCGATGTTTCGGCTACTTTTCTCGACCCGTAAACCCCCAAACTTGGTTTCTAAGAACCTTAGGACTTTTACCAACATGGAAATGTCCTCGGAACATTTTGCGCTCAACCGAAAAGCCCTGAAATTCGACGTTGACGCTTTTAGTCCTTCAAGTACGGTTTTGGCCATAACTTTCTCATACGTTGACGAAACTTCATGAAATTTTAACCACATATTCTAGTGAGTATATTTTAGCTTCTCAAAGCTTCGGGTCTGCCAAAAGTTCACTCAGAGGTATAAATTAAACATGTTGACACTTTTGGCCCCTATAGTTTGCAATACTTCACTTTTGTGCAATTTCCGCGTCGTATGATCTATGAACCATCCGTTTAAGGTTATAAACATTATGTAGGGTTATCATAGAGCCTATTTATCCGTTGTTGACACTTTGGACCCTTACGTTCCATAGTTTTCACTGTTTGTCACTTTTAGTCCCTCTAAAGTATGTTTTCACATAACGGAACCTTATGACACGTGTCAAGACATTATTGGACGAAATTTTTTCGAGGTGTTACAGCATACTTTCAAGAAGTACACAACTTCAAAAAATATGTGGGATGCGTTAGAGAAAAGATACGCGGGAAATGAAGATGTCAAGAAAAACAAAGTTGATCTACTGAAGAAGCAGTTTGCTGTTTTCAAGTACATGAAGCATGAGTCACTTGAAGACATCATCACTCGTTACTACCATCTGATGTCAGAAATGGAAAATTATGAGATAGATTGCTATTCTGACGTGGAGAAGAATGACAAGCTGCTAGATGCTTTGCCTACCAAGTGGGATATCTACACTCTTATGATCAAGGGTGAAGCAGATTATGAGACAAAAGAGCTTGAAGAGGTAGTTAGCAAGCTGAGAGCTTATGAGCTCAGTATGAAGAAGAAAGACACTGGATATGATCAGGTTCAAGATCCAGCGGTTTACAATGGGCTTACATCTTCTTCATCTCACAACGCTTCTAGCGACTCTGCTACTGCGTTTCTATCATGTGAGAATGAGCAGGTTACAGTAAATGAGGATGGTGATGTGTGTTTTGTAGCTGCTTCAGGAGGATCATCAGGAGCAAAGAAAACATCTGCTTCTAAGCAGAGTAGTAGTGCTAAGTCGATGCCTATGAGTGTGAAGTCTGCTAAAGAACATCTTGCTCTACTTGCTTCGTTTGTTGCTTCTTATGAGAACTACATTCAGGGGAAGATATCTGATCCTGCTGCTTTAGATGAAGACTATGATCAGATTGACCTTGATGATCTTGAAGATATGGATTTGCAATGGCAAATGGCCATGATTTCTAGGCGAGTGAAAAGGTTCATGAACAGAACAGGAAGGAAGTTTGTAGGGAGAAGTGTTGGTTTCGACAAGACCAAAGTGAGGTGCTTTAATTGTCAAAGTTATGGGCATTTTGCTAGGGAATGTCAGAAACAAAAGCAAGAAAATTTGAGTCAGAGTTCAAACAACAGGAATGCATCAAACAACTCTAGCTCAAAGGCTTTGATCTCTACAGCACGAGAAGGTTCGTATGATTGGAGCGTTCATCTAGAAGACAATAAGAATGCCACTCAGGCATTCATGGCAGAGATAGTGCCTATTGATGATGATAAAGCTACTGTGGGAGATGCTGAAGTGAAACTTGATGCTGAGGTGAAGGTAGAGAATAAAGCTGAAGAAAAGAAGGTTGATCAGACAACAGTTACCAAAGATGAAAAGCAAAAGTCTGACCATGAAAAGGAAGCTGAAGAAAAGGATGAAAAATATAAAAGAATGGAAGCTCAGCTTGCGGCTCTAATGGCCAACCTTGATAAACAAACAGGAGAGGTAAGTCTAATTCTGTGTGTTTAAAATGCCGTGAACTACAGGGTGAGGTTGACAGGTTGTCCACACACAACCAAAGTTTGGTAAGCGAAATGTCTAACATTAAAGAATCAAATTTTTTCGCTAAAAGAAATGAATCTCTATACTTGAAGAAAATAAAAGGTTCTGAAACTGAAATTGATTCTTTAACCTGCAAACTAAACGAAAAACTTCAAGTCATAGACTTAGCTCATGACATGATGGCTGAGAAAACAAAAGAGATTTCTGAAAAATGCAAAGAGTTGACAGATGCACAACTCAAAATTGTTGAACTTGAAAAGAAATTGGGTCAATTCAGGGATTCTACTTTTGTTATGAAACATATGATGGGTGGGTTAAAGAAGAGTAATGACAAGACTAGTGTGGGATTCCAAGGCTTTAATGAAGTTCCACCTCCTCTTAGTCATGATTATTCATTCCTACCTGATGAAGATGAGCTAACCAATTTTCTGTCAACAGCACCAAGTAGTTCCACAACAAGTCAAGGTGATGAGTCTGCATGTGATGATGCTAAGAAGAATAATAACAGCAAACCAATTTTGAAAAAGAAAACTTCACATCCTAAGAATAAGAATTCAACTGTTGCTAAACAAATAAATTTTGTTCAAGGAAGTGACATGAAAACCAAAACAGTTGTTATTGAAAATGAATCTAATGTAGAGTTTGCTAAAAACAAGAACAAAGAAAATTCTGAAACTAAGCAAACTAAACCAGATTCTTCTAAGGCATCATCATCAAGACCTGAATCTAGTTCAAAGGCTTCAGATAAGAAGTCTTCGAAAAAGAGATCGTGCTTCAAGTGTCACACAAAGGGACATGTAGCTAGCTGCTGTCCTAACAAAAAGAGTGAAGCACAAGTGAGTGAAAGGAAGAGAGAGAAGTCACCAGAGAAGAGTGGTGATAAGCAAGTGAGAGAGTCCAACTCTCCAAAGAAATCTGCTCCCAAGCAACCAGAAAATGTTGTTGTTGGTGTAGATAGGGCTGAAAAAGGAACTCCTCAAGTTCCTCGTTTTCAAAGAAATCAACCAAGATTTCAGCCTAAATCTCCACCAAGCAGATTTGAGAGACCTAGAAGCAGTTCACCAAGAATGAACAATTTTAATTCAAATAATTTCAGAAGTCAAGGTCAATATCAAAATCAATACCAAAATAATGGTGGTCGAAATTTTTATAACAATGGCTTTAGAAATTACAACAATAATGCTTCTTGGAATCAAAATCAAAATTTTCAAAGGTCAAATAGTCCAAACACACATAGGAACCCTCAGGACCAAAGACCTAGTGGAAATCAAAATCAAATTCCAACAAGTTTGAGATCCAAGACTCCAGTTAGGAGTAATGGATATTGGATGGATGTTCCAGTGGTTGGTGAATTTGGACGACCCAAGACCATTAAGGCTTGGGTCCCCCAATCTAACTAATTTTTTGGTTGGTGTGTGTAGGAGCTGCTAAGGAGGATTATCAACTTGTAGTATGTTGATAGTGGCTGCTCCAGGCACATGACGGGGGTGCAAGATTGTTGACTGAATTTGAAGAATATGATGGAGGAAATGTGAATTTTGCGGGTGCTAAAGGTGGTAGAATTACTGGAAGAGGAAAAGTGACCAATGGGAAGATCACACTGGACAAAGTGAACTATGTTGAGCAGCTTAAACACAATCTGATGAGCGTGTCACAAGTCTGCGACAAGGGTCACTCGGTCTATTTTACCAAGAATGAAGCATTAGTGTTGAAACCAGGTTTGGAGATACCGGACGGCTGGATAGTGATGCGAGCGCCAAGGAGAAATGACACTTATGTCATGGACATGGGTGCTAAGGATCCGACTACTGTGGTGGCGTGTTTACTATCAAAAGCATCTGAAGCTGAATCGATGTTGTGGCACAGACGCATGGCCCATATTCACTATCGAAAGATGAATTACCTTTTTAAACATGAGCTAGTGAAAGGGGTTCCAATGCAGAGGTTTCAAGTGGAAGACAAATGTCTTCCATGTCAAAAGGGAAAACAACATAAGAAACCTCACAAATCAAAAACAGTAAATTCCATAGATGCCCCTTATGAATTACTTCACATGGATTTATTCGGTCCAGTGAACGTAAGGAGCATAGGTGGAAAGTACTATTGTTTAGTTGTCACTGATGATTACTCATGTTATTCATGGGTTTTCTTTTTAGGTACAAAAGATGAGACAGCAGAGATGTTGATAGATCTTTTTACAAAATTGGAAAACGTCCATGATGCAAAGATCAAGAGGATAAGGAGTGATAATGGCACGAAGTTCAAGAATCGTATTCTGGATCTCTACTGTCTTCGCAAGGGAATTGAACATCAATATTCTGCTCCTTATACGCCTCAACAGAATGGAGTTGCGGAGAGGAAAAACAGGACGTTGATTGAAGCTGCTAGGACGATGCTTTCAGATTCTAAGCTACCAGTTCTTTTCTGAGGAGAAGCTGTGAATACAACTTGCTATGTCCTAAACAAAGTTTTGACTGTTAAACGTTTTAACAAAACTTGTCATGAGTTAATGTTTAACAAGAAACCAAACTTAGAAGGCTTTGAACCATTTGGATTACCCTGCACCATTGTGCGAAATAAAGATAAACAAAAATTCGGTGAGGTGGCTGACGAAGGCTACTTTCTAGGTTACGTACCTGGCGCACCGAATAAAAGGGTTTTTAATCTAAAAACTGGTAAAATTGAGGTTGTGTTTAATGTTGAAATTACTTCTTACAAACCTCAACAATTAACGAGTGGACCAGCTATATTATATGATTATGAAAGTGTTTTTAAATAATTTAATATTCCTGAGTTTTCCAATGCAGATGAGTCTCAGCTGATTCAAACAGTGGTTGGTGATGATGAAGGCGAGTTCATGCCTAGATCAAATGTTGATATTACAGATGCTCCGGACACTTCCCAAGGTGCTGCTGATACTGATTCAAGCGATAGTGAACCCGAACCCAATCAGGGGGAGGACTTCATTAATCCGTTTGCGGATCAGAACATTCAGGGGGAGGTTGGATCAAACCTGGGTGACAATCTAGTAGTCGATGTTGTTGATACGACACGAGCAAATAGAGATCATCCAGTTGACATGATACTTGGAGATCCTATTGCAGGTGTTCAGACGAGAAGAAGCATAGCAGCGAATACAGGGTTATTTGTTTCGATTGAGAAGACTGGGATTGTGAACGAATGCTTGTATAGTTGCTTTCTTTCCCAAGAGGAGCCGAAGAACATTCATATGGCTCTTAAAGACAATTCATGGGTTGAAGCTATGCAAGAGGAATTGGCCCAGTTTGCAAAATTGAAGGTTTGGGAGTTGGTTGATCTTCCTAAAGGTGAAAGAGAGAGTGGCACCAAATGGGTAGTTAGGTGCAAGAAGGATGAAAGAGGAATTGTGACGCGAAACAAGGCTCGATTGGTTGTCAAAGGTTTCAATCAGCAAGAAGGGATAGATTACAATGAAGTGTTTGCACCAGTGGCAAGATTGGAGGTAATTCGTTTGTTTTTAGCCTTCGCAACTTTCAAGGGCTTCAAAGTTTACCAACTAGACGTGAAGAGTGCGTTTCTTTACGGGAAAGTCCAAGAAGTGGTGTATGTCTCACAACCAGATGGGTTCGTTGATCCAGATTATCCAGATCGGGTGTACAAACTTGATAAGGCTTTATATGGGTTACATCAAGCTCCCAGGGTATGGTACGAGACACTGTCTACACATCTGATAAAGAATGGTTTTGAAAGAGGTCAGATTGACAGTACACTGTTCATCATGAGGAAGAAGGAAGATTTTCTGCTTGTACAGGTGTACGTGGATGACATCATCTTTGGTCATCTGATGAAAGCATGTGTAAAGAGTTTGAGCAGGTGATGAAGAGCAAGTTCGAAATGAGTGCTATGGGTGAGCTGTCTTACTTTCTGGGATTACAAGTTGAATAGAAGAAGGATGTGATGTTTATTCATCAAACAAAGTATGTGTATGACATTTTGAGTCGGTTCAAAATGAATGATTGCTCTACTTTCAACACACCCATATGTGAAAATCACAATCTTGGCCCAGATCATGAAAGTACTGAAGACGTTGATCCTACTCAATACAGGGCAATGATTGGTTCTCTAATGTACTTGACTGCTTCACGACCCGACATCATGTTTGCCGTATGCTTGTGTGCCAGATATCAGGCTAATCCAAAAGAGTCACACATGAAAGCAGTGAAGCGGATTCTTCGTTACTTGAAGGGGAAACCTAAACTTGGTTGTGGTATCCAGCTGATAGTGATTTGAGGTTTGTTGCTTACACTGACTCAGACTTTGGAGGATGCAAGTCAAACAGAAAGTCTACAACAGGTGGTTGTCAGTTCTTAGGAGGCAGGATCGTGTCTTGGCAATGCAAGAAGCAATCTTGTGTGTCTACCTCTACGTGTGAAGCTGAATATATTGCTGCTGGAAGCTGCTGCTCTCAGGTTCTCTGGATACAACAGCAGATGCGCGATTACGGTTTGGATTTCACTCGTACTCCTATTATGATAGACAATAATGCCACAATTTCAATAACTAATAATCCCGTGAAACACAGTCGCACAAAACATATTGACATACGGCATCATTTTATACGGGATTGTGCTGAAAAGAGGCTAATTGAATTACATCGAGTCGACACAGAAGATAACCTGGCAGATCATTATACTAAAGCATTTGACAGGGCTCGCTTTGAACATTTAGTCGAACTCAACGGGATGAGGAATCCTGAATAACTGGTTTTTCATAAGAATTTTTGTAAATAGTTTACTGTTTTTCTTAAAAATCAAAAATAAAAAAAATTAAAAAATAAAAAACATAAAAAAATAGAAAATCAAAAATGAGTTATCACTGTGTGAAAAGGAAGAAATGATAGTACATCAGCAAGTTAGACTGTCACACTGAAATTGAACCTAAATTGCTTAAGTGTGATAGCAGCTTCATCATATGATGTACCAGTAGGCAAAAAGCATGAAATAATCAACTTACCAATGTGATATAAACCTTAATGAACTGAATATGAGTGGGGAACACATCAGTGGTGTATGGTTTAATGACCTTAATTCTTGCGTTGATAGATTGCAAAAATCTGAAGTTTTGGGTCTTTATACTGTTATTTCATCTGGGGATATCTTGGCTGTCATTCTGTTCAGAACTAAAATTGTACATGACCCCAGGAAAGAAAGTCACTTGGAATTAGCTCATTTCTATTTGAATGTCTGTATGTTGTCCCGATACACACATTTTGATCTGATTCTGAAATCTTCTCTGAAAAAAGTCGTGTACCTCCTCTGCTGCATCCAGATATATGCTGAGCTGGAGGTGCTAGGCAACGACAGCTTCTGCTGCATCCAGATACATGCTGACCTAGTTGTACGTTGTCGCGCTATAGATCTAATACACCCGAAAGAGGCCCTCAAGTGCCCAAAAGAAACCCAAGAAACCTATATCAAACTGAGAAAAACTCATTTGATCTGTATATTATACCATCTCTGCTAAAGATCTATTCTGTTCTCTTCTCAACCTATTCCCAGTTAAGATTTCAGAAATCTGGATTGGACTTGTGAAATATGTGGTAGGGAAGATACTTGCATGATAGAGTGTGTTGTTTATATTTCCAGGATTTGATTAGTATTTATTTGGGTGTTCATAGTTAAGCAATCAAAACATGATAAAACAGATTATATGCAGACCTAGACACAGTCAGGATATCTTAAAGGATGACATCAGTATACTCACCTACTACGATGAATCTTTGTGCATACCTTGATCGCGGGGGTATATCCTGTTGTGGGACACGCTAATATCTCAGATAATAAAATTACCTTAACGTATCATACGGTAATGGTACTTGAAATGTTCATGCATTTTGTTTAAGTGGACAAACATACTGGTAATCGTCTTGAACTGTTGTTTCACTAAAACATTAAATAAAAAATAGTCTAATTGTGTGAAACAGTTTGATTGTGCTGATATGATCTTCTTACCAATGATTCTCACAAAAATAGAGTGTTTATTGTTTTTGTTATTTACTTGCTTTCAGAAAAACATAAAAATCCAAAAATAGTGTCATTTTCTGTTTAAAATTCTTAATGTACGGAAAACTGTTATTCTTGGAGGAATTGTTACCGATAGGGGGAAACGGTGTTAGTAAGTGAGTTCAAAATTTTTAAATCAGGCAGGTTCTTATGTATTGAACAAAAATTTTACGTGTTGGTAATGAATTGGAAATGCTTAATCTGTGATACAGTTCAATTAATCTCTTGGAAAATAATAATTTATTTAACTATGTTGAAAAATTCTTATGGTTTCTCGAGATGTTTGTTTTATAGTATACAGATTGAGGCAGTTTGTTGCTAAGAAGTTGCTGTGAAGTGTGAAGATGAGAGTTTGATTGGATGCTTGGTAGAACCTCCTTTCTATATTGCAGACAAGATTGAAGAGTTTGAAGATTACTGTGCAAATGCTGAACTGGAGTTTACTCAAGTGCTAACGTTTTGAAGATTTGGTGATTAGATGCATCAGCTTAGGGGGAGTCTGTTGCTGTGCTGACAGAAGCTATTGAAGCTGAAGCTATCCAAAGACCAAAGACAGTGCAAGATTACTTAAAGATTGCAAGAAGACTGAAGACAAAGTTTTTATGAAGCTATTGTCAAGGGGGAGTTTGTTGGTGCATATTCTGTGACAACAGCTTAGATTTGGTCTTTGGATATCTTGTAATTAGTTAAAAGATAAACAGTTAGCGGGTTTAGCTTTGTAATAGTTAGTTGTAATGTTTGGGCTAACTAAACCCAAAGAATTGGGTGTATGGGGGCGAATTGGGCCTGTCCAATTCGCAGCCTAAGAGTGTTTGACCTAGCCCAGTTGCAACCTTGTGTTATATAAACAAGGTTAGACATTAGGGTTTAGGTTAATCAGGCAAAACAGTTTGTGAGAGAGCAATTTCGTGAGAGATTAGTCTTGGACGAAATTGAGAGAGGGTTAGGGTTTTGATGGATTGTAATTCTTATGAGATTGATAATCAATAGAAAACCCGGATTGAAAGTGAATTGCTGTTTCTGTTCTTCTACTTGTTTCTGTGATATTCTGATCAAGAGGATTCCGCACTCTTGATTGGATTGACAATTCTATCGCAGGGACTATTTGCGTCAAACTGCAAAAGTCTGCTGATTCGTATGGTATCGAACATTCCGAACAACGATCCAAATAGTGATTGGCATGATGAAATTCCATTCGTCGCGTAATTTGGATCGTTTTTCGTGTCCGTTTGAGTTTCTTCGTAATTAACCGAACAACGCAACTGTACGACCAAACGAACCGACAACCGAGATGTTTTTGAGCATGTTTCATGTTCCCTATGCTTTAACTTCATTATGGAGCTTTGAAATGAGGTTAACGGGGCTTAAACGTGTCAAAAATCAAGTTTTAAGCATCAGGGCCTGTTCTGCCAATTTTGAAAAGTTGCTGATCTGGAAGTTCTAGGAGGGGCGCGTAAGAATAAGCTTATGTCTACGCGGCCCGCATAAAACATCAGATCTGCAAAAACCTCTTTCCATCTTGATCCAGCTGTTCCCATGGTTTGCAAATGGTTTTTAACAAGTCTATGGGCAATTTTGGGGCACCCATGGTATTCTAAAACCATGGGCACACATGTAAGGCTCATATCGAAGCTCGTTTTTCGATGAACGATCCTAACGGTGGCCCGAAAACTATATAAACCCCATGATTTTTCATTTGAAACTCACACATGATCTGAATATTCTCTAAGTTGAAGCTCAAAGCTTCATACCTGAGAATTTATAGATCATACCTTCATAGCTTGGACCTCTTGTAAGTATTCTTTCGTGCTTTTATGCATTTTTTAAGCACGAAAGTGAAACTATGTTTGACTTTCTGCTTTGATCAGTCAATGGTCAACACAAAGTTCGTTTGAACTTCACAACGTGAGCGTAATCACGACGGTCATAGTCCCTTGTGACTATACCTACTGATTACCACGTTATTTAGGCATAGTGACGAGTCATAGTTTCGGTCAAAATGTGTGTTTATGCGTATTTTGCAACCAAACTATTCTTGGGTATCTCAAAACCCTTTATTTTGATATCAAACTTGTTTTCTAACTTCGTTGAACATGTTTTAACATGTTTAACTCGCCACTTTTAGTATAGTGCTTATATAGGGTCGTAAGGTAAGCGGTCTAAACAACCGCTTAGATTTTCGAACCCGACCCGTTTGATCGATCATTAGGATCCGACCAAGCATATATTGTGACCATAGTTGCATAAGGAATAACCTTCCGAGGTTATACCTTATGGTCACTTCGTTTAGTTAGTTGTTTGATAGGTAGTTTATATGCCTTAGGAAAATGACCAAAATGCCCTTTTTACGCATAATTTCATTTTAAGCATATGTAACCAAATTTTTGACATCTAAACTGATTAGGAAACATTATTAGACATGTTAAGGCATATAATACTTGTCATAGGACTAGTTAGGCGGTCCGAACGCGTTTTACGCGAACGACGCGTTAAAGTAGCGTAAACTACTTAAACGGGTCGTAATGGGTCATAAGCACTTAGGTTAGGTTTCGATTTAGTATGTAGGCTTTGTTAAACTATATTACATGAGTTCCCATACTCATTTGGTTTATGAAACCTCATTCTATCTGATCTTCCGATTTAGGTCCGGTTTATTTACATAGTTACCTATATTAGGTGCCGTTTGACTCCGTGATCCCTCTAGCCTTGCTTGGTTGTTATTCAAGACTTCTAAGCAATCTCAAGTGAGTACATAGTCTCCTCTTTTACTGTTTTCAAGTGTTTTGTGGTGAAACATGTGTGCTTAATTGTTATTTTCATGATTTCAAAAGATAAATTGATTATACATGCTAGTACTTATCTTTTGACAAACTGAATGATTATTTATAGTTTAAACACTAATTTTAAAAGATTATAAAATAAATTGTTGGGTTGTACTTATTTTATACATTCACCAAACCGATTGGTAGTATGATATAGTGCTATAGGACTAGACACCCCATTCCTGTTGTATGGAATGTCAGAAACCAAATTTTATCCAAATAGAAGTTGCCTTCGTGGTATTTCTATAGTCTCTAAGGTGTAGTTTGATACACTAAGGTTTGAATGAATTCTAAATCACATTTCCTTTTGTATATTTTGATATACTTCCAAAGTATAGTTTGATATGCTCTCATATGTGATATTATTTACCAAAGTATAATTTGATATACTATGTACAAATCCAACATATATTTTGTTATTTACTAAAACATAGTTGATATGTTATTTACAAAACTAAAGCATAGTTTGATATGTTATTTTACAAAACCAAAGCATAGTATTGACATGTTATTTACAAAACCAAAGTATACTTATGATATACTACAGAAAACTATTATTTTAACAACTAAAGTATATTTGATGTACTATCTGTTTAACTGTTTTGAAACTAAAATATATTTTAATATATTACTTATCCAACTTTCTTAAAACCAAGATATATTTTTATATATGCTACAAACCTTTTTATCAAAACATTGTTATACAAACAACATATTTTATACAAACTCATTTTTACTTGGTTATTCATTTCATTATGCATTATTCTTTTATGTCAACTGATTTCTTATCACTTTTTGTATGAAATATAAAAGAAAATATTTTAAGGCTCATGACTACTTTTGTTAAACATTTTCTTTAAACTTACAAGTCATGAATCCTGTTTAAATAAAACCTATGTATCTCATAGACATTTTTATGCTGACGTACCTATTTTCACATGTGTTTCAGGTGCTGCTATGTGATGATTAATTGATGCATGCTATACATAGGATGGACTCGTGCCTTAGCTACTTTAAAACTTGAAAGACAATATTTGTATTTATCTGATTTGTAATAAAACAATGAGTTCAATAATTCAATAAAACGAAACTATTTAATCCATGGTTGTGAAACAATGATTCTGTTACGACACTCCCCCGACATTTCCGCCACGATTTGTTGTTTTACGTAGTCGGGGTGTGACAGAAAAGTTGGTATCAGAGTCAATGGTTATAGGGAATTAGGTTATTAGTAATGCTTTGACCTAGAATATAACCTTCCTAGGACCCTAACACAAGTTATCTTGTGTTTAGTTTTAAAACAATACCGTCACCTATCTTTAGGTGACATCCACAACAAGAACACAAATTTCGAATCCGCTTTGAAAATCAATCATCTGTTCTAGGATGATTTATTATAAGGTTTTGAACCCTCTAAGTTTTCAAAATCTCTTCAAAGTTTGGGTCTTATAGTGTGAACACATGCAATCTGGAAGGGTGCATGCCTGTATCCTGAGTTTTCTGTCTAAGGCTAGAGTGTTCGTACAAATCCACATAATCGGACCAGTCACTCTTACCTGGGAATTCTTGGGATGAGTGTCCACTTATAGGCTAAAGCATGTCTTTGCGATACATTATATTGACCCAATTACTTTGATTAATCACTGCGTGTCATTTGTTTGTTTAAGGTAACAAACGAATGATCGCCTTCCTTGTGTTTGTCAATGTTTTCAATACCTCATTTGTTTTTTTCCAATTGACAACCTCACTCGTTTCTCATATTTCCTTTTTCTTTTAGACAATGCCTCCTCGACGAGATGCACAACCTCTAACTAATTAAAAAGTCACAGCCCTTGTCTCTCAGCAAATGGCTGTTGTGCTTCCGGGCATAGTAACCCAGATCCATCAGTTATACAACAACAATGCTCAGTGTAACTTCAAGACCTTCAACTCCGCTAAACCTTTGAAATTTTCTAGGTCTTAAGGAGCAATCGCGCTCCTGCAATGGTTCGAAAGTTTGGAAAGCACATTCAGACACGTGCAGTGTCCGAATGAGCGTAAGGTTGAGTTTGCATCCAGTGTGTTCGAGAAGCGTGCTCTTACATGGTGGAACAGTGTGATGCGTGATAGGGGTGCCGATGTGGCACTAGCTTAAACTTGGGAAGAGCTTCGAGCTCTAATGATGAAGGGGTTCTGTCCTCGTCATGAGCTTAGAGCATTGGAAAGGGAATTCAACGATCTAAAACAGGACAGTGGTGAACATCGAGCCTATACTGACCGTTATGAGGAACTGAGCCTGTTATGTCCTGCCATGGTTACGCCTTTGGAAAAGGCGATTGAAAAGTACGTTGATGGTCTTCCTGACTTAGTTCAGGATATCGTTACTGGTAGCAACCCTACTACCGTCAGACAGGCCATTGAATTGTCTGCTACCCTAACTGAATCCCAGATCAGGAAGGGTAAGCTTTTTCGAAAGGGTGACCCGAAACCATCTGACAAGTCTGCACAAGAAGAACCAAAGGATAAACGGGCTGAGACATCCAAGAAGAAGAAGTGCAAGGCTTCACAAAACTGCGCAATAACTGCTCAGAATAACCAGGTTGCACCAAATCAGCCAGCACAACCTCGTACAAGGAAAAACTATGTTGGTACTGCACGTCTGTGCAACAAATGCAACCGACATCACCTGGAGCAAGTTTAGTGTCACAAATGTACCCACTGTGGGCGATTGGGACATTTGGTCAATACTTGCCGTTATGCTAACCAAGCTGCTGCAAATCCTGTTGCTGCTCAAGCACAGTTTCCGCCTGGGTCGTGTTATAACTGTGGTGACCTTACTCACTAACGAAACAATTGCCCAAGACTTGTTAACGCAAATCCACCGCGTGGACGAGTGTTTAACATAAATGAGGCAAACGTGAACGACAATGCAGCAGTGAACAATTAGTCTCTTGTATTTCCTTGTATGTTATCTTTCGATGTTTGAATCAACTCAGTTGTTATATAAATAAAAATTCGTTGTTTCATTTTTATTTTGCGAAACTGTTATGTATGTTTGATACAACCCTTCGATGCCGACACCAAGGAACTGTGTTCCTTACAAAACAAACCACTCGTGTGGTTCTTTCATTTTTATGATCACTTGTGATCTCTCCAAAAATCTTAAATACTCGTTTCTTTTTAAGAAACAAAGCCGAATTCCTATTAAGATCTTCCTATCTTCATACTTAGATTCTTGAAGATGTTTAAAGAGCCAAGTGGAATCCACGGATTGGATTCCTGGTGTGCTTTAAAAATTCGTGTGCACAATTAACAAGAAAATTAACAAAATGAAGATCAAGTTAAACAGTTATGTGATTATGTGCTTATGTGTTTTCTTATACGTTTTGTGTTTTTGTGTGATCCGAATATTCATTATCCAAATCCTCGTAGAATCCTCCATATCTCCATATGAAAGATTGTTAGGATCGGAGGCTCTCATGATTGTGTTTGTTTGTATAAGTTTAACATTCAGAGTATATTAAATTATGTAAAATGCAGCAGAAATGAATACAAACTTTGTAAACACAATTCAAAGAAGAGAATAGTTTGATAAACAATTGTTTTTCATCAGTCGAAAGGTTACAAAGCAAATCAAAAGATTACAAGCATGCTTACAATACTAAACTCCCCCTCAGCCTGATACCCCAAGGTTGGTTGTTCAAGATGAAAGGATTGGATTGAGGAGAAGAACTCACTCAAAACGATCAAATGTAACAATACAGAGTACTGTTACATTTATAGACAATCCAAACCACTGAAGCATCTCAGCTGACATCACCATGAAAGTGACATCTAACAACCTAACAAACTCTATCTACTGATCTATACAACTACTGCTTTGCTAACTACTGATATTGCATTACATTACATGAGATGAATAAAACTGTTGCTGCATCATTCTACTGCTGTGAACCCAACAGTACTTATCATGATCAGCAGTGCTTGACTCAAGGCAGCAGATTGAACAACATGGCTTTTAGTCTTCATCAGTCCTTGAGTAGAACAGCAGTTGTAGGTCAGCAGATGTTTATAGAGGCAGTACTTTGGAGCATATCAGATGTTTGAGCCACTTTCAAGGGGAAAGCAAAGTGTAAACTGCTGCTTATTGTGAGTCCACTGTTGTGATTCGGTTTTGCTTTCATTATCTGTTCCTTTGGTAGGGTTCAATCCCAACGATCTCCCCTGGAACAGATAATGCCAAAACCCTTCATTATTCTGGACCTTTATTCCTCATCAGAAGTTCCTGAGCTTGCCTCTTAAATTCTTCTTCAAAATTCTTGGAACTTGTGTCATCATCATCCCTACACAGTGTAAGTTCAAGGAGATCCTGCAAATCTTCAACACTAAGGCCTAGTGCTTCTTTCCTTGATATGTACTTCACTTCACCATTGGTTCTGACAAGAGTCAATACGTGGGTCTTTTGATCAGATATCCACTTTAGTATTTTTAAACCTAATGGGTTTCTTGGGAGAGATTTATTCTTTGATGAGTTTGGAGATGATGGCCTTGTGAATACTTGCAGACTTTTAGACATTCTTTTGAAGGCTAGTTCAATGACATTGTTTGCTGCAGCTATGTCTTCTGCATTTTCTTTTTCAATTTGCTCTTTCCTTTCAAGGTCTGTCATGCCTGTCGAAGTGTTTGGTGATGCAGGCTTGGTTAATATCTTCTTAAAAAGGTTTTGAAGCTTTGTTGAGCTCTCTTCTTTTAGACCCATTTTCATGATGGTATCATTGAAGTACTCAGCTTCCTTTTCTTTGACCTCTTCTTCAGATAGTTGTTTTCCTTCTTCTTGGTTTGTCACAGGAGTAGGATTGTCTGCTGATTTGAGCATTGTTCTGAGGTTTTCTATCTGCTGTTCAAGCTTCTTCATTTGTTCATGCTTCTTTGAAGTGCTTGAAACAATTATCTTTCTTTTCTTCAGCCTTTCATAGGCTTCATCAGTCTGCTGCTTTGACCATTTTGATATGGCTTCAGCAGTATCCATTTTTGCATCCACCAGTTCCTTTTTCTTTCCTTTATACTCAGCAGTTAGGTCAGCAATGAGCTTTTTGTATTTGCTCCAGTTTGGAGCATTCTTCTTCTTTGTAGGATCATTCTTGATTTTTTCAATCCTTTCTGCCTCATGCTTTAAAGCAACTATTGGCCATTCTTCGAACTGTTTTTCTTCAGCAGGATAGAATTTCTCTTTCATGATGTAGGCTAGATATTGTTTTCTTAACTTTTTTCGTTGATCAGCCTTTTCTTTGTTTAGTTCTTGTGCAAACTCTTCTATCTGCTTTACTTTTGTGAGGAAGAAATCCAGTCTTTTAGCAATGCCTTCATCACTTAAACCTTCACTTTCACTTTCAACTTTAGCTCTTATTTTAGCTTGCCTTGCCTTGATCTTGAGGTAATCATCCATATCCTCTGGTGCCATATAGCCTATGAGTGAGGAGAATCTTCTTTTTAAAGGATCTTCTTCTGTATAGAATTGCCTCATCTCATTTTTGATAGCTTCAAGTTCCAGTGGATATTTTGCAACATTAGGATCATGTATGCCCTCATCGGCCGAGATTGGCTTTCTTTTTCTGTTGAAGAGCTTTGGTTGTGATGTAGGAAAGGTGAGAGCAGTGGTGGAAGGTTGACAAACAGCTGTTGAAACAACTGGTGTCTCAACCGCTGTTATGATTACAACTACTGATGTATCAGCAGATGTCTTCTGCTTTAGAGCAGGGGTTGTGATGACAGTAGTTTGAGTGGTGATGAGTGGCTGACTAACAGTAGTTGGAACAACTGGTGTTTCAACCACTGTTGCCATTACAACAGATGTTATAACATCTGTCGTCTTCTGCTTTTTGGCAGGAGGTGATGATGGGTTGGCTGTTTTTGATGGTGATGGTGGTTTTGGTGCTGTAGACACAGATGGTGGTGGAGCAGTAGTTGTGGTGGTGTGTGATGATGTGGTGTGTGTTGATAGTGTAGTTTTGGTTTGACTATTTTCTGGCTCAACATACATACCATCATCAATTCCCTTTTTCTTCCACTTGATCTTCTCCCCCTTTTTGGCATTATCTGGGAAGGGTTCATTCATGAAAAGAACAGTGGAGGGGACTTTTCCAGAGGCACTTTGAATGTGAGCCTTTATAGCTTTAATATCTGCCTGAGTATCCTTGAATCTTGATTCCACCATATTTGTCAGCTTTCGAACATGTATGGCATGCTGCTGATCTGCCATCTGTTTTTGTCGTTCCAGCAGTGGTTAGAATAAGTTCCATAACTCATTTGTAGCAGGTGCCTGTTGAGCAGGTGCTTGAGCAGGAGGAGCAGTGGATTGGGCTTTCTGAGCTTTTAACAGCTGCTACACCATATCTTTTATTTCAGCAATAGAGGTTTCAAGGTTTTCGACCCTGCCCGTCAATTCCTGATATTTTGAATCATCACCTGAATTAACAGGATCATCTGAATCCCCACCAGCAGTGGTTTTACCAATGTATGACTTAGGAACAGATTCCCAAAATTCAGCCATTGATGCCCCTTGTTCTTGGTACTGGGGACTTCTTTCTTCAGCACTTGATAACCTTTTGATGTTGCCAGTAGTTAAAACAAACTCACTGGTGGTTCTCAGCGGTGCTATTGAAGAAATTGCCTTCAAGGGAGTCTTATGTATGTAACCACTGTCCAAATGCAAACCTGTGGGTCCAACATTTGTAGTAGCTGCTCCACTTGAACTACTGACAGGAATTACTTGTAATTCCTGCAGTGTAACCTCCTTAGTTGTTGCTGGGATAATAGAGATATCAATATCAGACCCAGTCACTTGTGGGAGTATACTCTCAGTGATAGGTGTTTGAGAGGAACTGGTTTGTGTCTGAGTAATACCAACTGTATGCAACAAAGGTATCATTGATTGTGGGAATATGGAGGGTGAAGGTGAAGGAGTTGAAAGAGACATGTCCTTGGGATTAGGACTGTGGAAGATGGATCCGAGTGGGTCCAGAGCTTCATATTGTGGGGTCCCTGTGTTTACAACCTGATCCTTTTGTGAGGATGCAGGAGGAGTTTGAGGCAATGGTTGAGATCTTTCTTCCATCTGCTGTGAGGAAGTAGCAGCAGTGGTTATTGGTGACTTTTGTGCTGTCACTGGCATTGACTCTGGGATCTCATCTTCCAGAGGTGCCTTTGTTTTGGGTTTGGTGGGCTTTCTGGATATTTTCTTTTTGGTCTTTTTAGTGGTGGCAGGTGTGGGTTTCAAAATAGTGGGTGTGCTGCTTTGATCACCTGGAGCAGTGGGCTCAGCAGCAGATACCTGAGGAGCAGTTTCATCTGCTAAATTCTGCTCAGGTACCCCTGCTTTTGTTTTTACAGGGGCTAACATCCTTGAGAAAGTCTCAGGTGTTAAGCCGTTTATTTGAAAAGGAGAACCTTGTTTGAGCAAATCTGCATCTTTCTTTTCAAATTTTTGTTCAAGATAATAACTCAGAAATCGTGGAAAGAGCAGAAATGCTTTGCTGTCAACATTCTTTACCATATCATAAAAAATTTCCTGGGAGTAATTGTATCTTCATTATTTAAAATAACATAGCCCAGACATTGAATTTTTAATGGTATTTCATTGAAAGGTGTTGTTTTATTTGAAGCACACATCAAAAGTGTGTGAAATAAAAATCTGGGTGCAGAAGGAAAATAACCTTTTTGTAGGGTATCCCTTTTAGGTTGTTCTGCATATCCCCTGTTCAGAAAATCATTTTTCAACTCGGTTTTTGAGAAAGAAATTTTACCTTTCTGATCATCAAGTTTGAAGACTTCTGAAATGGATTGCGGTGTGATTTGGATGGCTTTACCCTTTATTGAGGAGTTTATGGCTTTGATGACATCATCTTGTTTCTCAAGAGTGGCATTTTTCCAGAACTCTCTCTGGGTTTCCTGGTAGATGGGAGCATCTGCTGTTAACAAAGTTTTATACTTTGATGCAGATATGATTTCTATGACGGAATTGAAGGTGTTGTCGGTTGTGGGTTTTGTGAGTATACCCACGTAGTTGTGAGGAGCTTTGAATGGTATTTCGCTCGGTTCAACAGCCATTTGAGTGGCGTCTGTTGGGGTGGAGGAAGAAGATGGTTTTGATTTTGACTTCGATTTTGGTTTCGTCATTTTTGATGAAGAAGATCGAAGAAAGTTCTGTGAAGAAGAGTGGGAAACTGTTTTGAGAAGAGAATTTTGGAATTCAATTCGACAGTGTGAGCCCCTGTTTGGGTTTAATCAGGGTTTTATTTTAGGGAAAAAGTGAATCCTGATGTGGCAGTGGTTATAATGATCTGACGGCTAAACGCTGACCACGTGCCAACCCCTGATGAAATGGTAAATAATGGAGGACAGTTGTTTTGACAGCCACTGATGAATTGGGCATCAGTAGTTACAACGGTAACAAAATGAGGCAGTGGATGATTTTTACTATCAGTGGATAGTATATCAGAGGATAGAACAATGATTTTGAACATCAGTGTTTTTCAAAATTTTATGGAGCAGGGGTTGACTTTTAGCAGTGGACAGACTTTAAAGAGCAGATGTTGAGGCACAACAGCAGTTAAGGGAAAACGGTGGTAGAAAATAAAATGAAGACCTTTAGTGCAACAACTGATAGTGCAGCAATGTTTTAACTTTTGACAAATAATGTTAGCATCTGCTTGTTCAGATGTAGGAATTGATTTTAGCTCGTTAAAGCACAATACCTTGTCCAACATCTGTTTGGCACCAGAAATGCTATCTTTAACAAAATACATTTTAGATGTATATTATCAAGATTAAATTGCCAGCAGTTATCTTCGGAAATTTTTGTTCAAGGTTTTGCCACATGTTCATTATTCCTGACAGTGGTTTAGCATCTCAGATGATGAAGACTTTTCTACTAAGGCTACTCATTTTGTGTCTAATTATTTGAATTAGAACATGAATATCTTAGTAGTTCAAAATCAATTTGCAATCAATTTTTGTTCTCAAACAAACTTGAGCTTAACATGACCTTGACATATGTACCATTTCCTTTTGATCAGATTTATGGATAATAATTTCGCACAAAAATTTGGAAATTACATCCTGACCGGTTGTGAAAACTTTTACTATACAAGAATGAGTAAAAGTAGAAAATATATTATTTAGAAAAAAAATGAAATAATATATATCCAGTTTTATTTAAAAAAAAATACCTTAAAAAATAGTTAAAGGATGTTTTGAAAATAACATCAAAAGGATCTGACAGCTTTCCAAGTAAGTTCATGATCATATCATTCTCAAGTTATTTTGACCATTGTTTAGGGTCATTTTCTTGTCAATCGATTGTAAATTCTTCTTTTAAGGTCAACCACTGGGGATGCCATTGTTACCTGAACAATTCCTTTATTGATGAATGCACACAGTTGCATGATTACCATTGTTTTGCCCAACTTTAACCTCATAAGTGTTTTATGCTTATACTCTTTTCTTTTGACTTCAAAAGTTTTGAGATAACCACACTTTGAGATTTCTTCATTTACTTCTTCCCTTTTTACCCTTCCCATTCATAAGTATAGAAATACTTACTGGGAGATTTCATTTTGAGACAACATAGTCCAGAATCATTTTGAAGTAATGTTTTGAGAAATCTGGCCACATTTGTACATGTTTTATTACCAAATCTCACATCACGTATGATTTGAACTGTTTTGACTCCTTATTTTCTTAATGTGTTTTAACAAAGTTGATTTGGTCCTTTTGAGGATTCTCAACCTGCTTTTTAGCACATAAGAATTTTTTACTAAAGCATTATTTCCCTCTTTCAATGTTAGCAAAACACTAATGTTTATATGAATATAGGTTTCGCTAATCTGAGGTACATACTTTAGTATAAAATATGATGAAATCATCACAAATTTCATAACAACAGTTGAGATCAATTTTAAATGAAGATGAACCTACCATAATTACCAGATAAGTTTCCAGATCTGGAAACTATGAGTGATTTGTGCATGACATCACCAGTTGTATGAGATTTGTGAATCTTATGACATCTTGGTTGTTTTACAGAGTATCAGATTCATCATTTTGAACATGATTTCTCTTGCTCTGTTTTCAACTAAATACAATCAACCTTAGTATCAATAATTTTAAGCTGAACTGTTATGTCAAATTGATTGTTAGATCGAATTTGACTGTCCAAGCTCTGATACCAATTGTTAGGATCGGAGGCTCTCATGATTGTGTTTGTTTGTATAAGTTTAACATTCAGAGTATATTAAATTATGTAAAATGCAGCGGAAATGAATACAAACTTTGTAAACACAATTCAAAGAAGAGAATAGTTTGATAAATAATTGCTTTTCATCAGTCGAAAGGTTACAAAGCAAATCAAAAGATTACAAGCATGCTTACAATACTAAACTCCCCCTCAGCCTGATACCCCAAGGTTGGTTGTTCAAGATGAAAGGATTGGATTGAGGAGAAGAACTCACTCAAAACGATCAAATGTAACAATACATAGTACTGTTACATTTATAGACAATCCAAACCACTGAAGCATCTCAGCTGACATTACCATGAAAGTGACATCTAACAACCTAACAAACTCTATCTACTGATCTATACAACTACTGCTTTGCTAACTACTGATATTGCATTACATTACATGAGATGAATAAAACTGCTGCTGCATCATTCCACTGCTGTGAACCCATCAGTACTTGTCATGATCAGCAGTGCTTGACTCAAGGCAGCAGATTGAACAGCATGGCTTTTAGTCTTCATCAGTCCTTGAGTAGAACAACAGTTGTAGGTCAGCAGATGTTTATAGAGGCAGTACTTTGGAGCATATCAGATGTTTGAGCCACTTTCAAAGGGAAAGCAAAGTGTAAACTGCTGCTTATTGTGAGTCCACTGTTGTGATCCGGTTTTGGCTTTCATTATCTGTTCCTCTGGTAGGGTTCAATCCCAACAAAGATTCATAGCAGGATATCCAAAGGTACTACCTTAAATCCTTAATGGGCTTCTACGTAATAGTTAAGACCCTTGGATTATGAATTACTATTCTATAATTGGACCCCTTGGGTGGTCTAGTTAAAAGAGATTGATTCAAAATCTGGTTAGGAATATCATGTGATGATATAGCTGAAAAGACCCCTTAAGTGGTCTATTTAAGGAAATCATACGACGGTCTAGTTAAGGAGATCATGTGTTGATCTAGTTAAAAAGATCGTTCGTTGATCTAGTTAAAAAGATCCTTTGGTGGTCTAGTCAAGTTACTTCCTGTTTATTCGATTGATTTTTCTCCTACGCATTATGAAATGAACTGTGCGGACTGTGCAACGAATTACGTAATTATGGATGCATACATAATTATGGAGTTCAATGCACAGAAACCACAACAAATTTGTCATGTGTTAAGACCTATAGTGATGAGAATAACGAAACGGGAAAAATGTAGAAAGGGGCATGGTGGATACGTCGATGGTACTTCCTATATATAAGTGTTCCTTATTACATTGTGAATGTAGCGTTATTTGAGTTACTAGAAGTCCTGGACCTGGACCAATGTTATTTTATCTTACAATCTCCGACTTTTATTTCGAGCACACACAAGTTTCCTATAATAGTCTTTATAGGAAACATTCTCCTATCCGTTGTTCAAAGCTCCATGCTTTTGTTAAAACAACGGCATCACTTTGACAGTTGACAAATTCGCTAGGAATCCAAATGGGGCACAGAGTTTTACTTAGGGTACGTAGGATTCATTCGAAAGCAAAACAATCACAGTTGTCTTCACAGGTTTCCTCTAAAATTAAATTTCGGGACAAAATTTCCTAAAGTAGGGGAGACTGTGACGCCAATGTCACTTTGACCATCATACAAATACCAAACCAATGAAATATTGTATTTCATACTTGGGATTTGTATAATTATGTGTATCATTTGCACATATCATTCATCGTTCAATTTCAAGCTCTAAATCGCTCTCTTGAAAGTTATACGCTAACTGATGCGTAAATGTAATAAGTTTAACGTGACAAACACTCTGGAATAGTGACATGGGCTTATCATACCTTAAATAACCTTTACATAACTTAGAAATAAGTTTTGGAGGGTTTGGTGTGACGAAATCAAGTTTATTCGATCGCAGGGACTATTTGCGTCAAACTGCAAAAGTCTGCTGATTCGTATGGTATTGAACATTCCGAAACTTGACCATAAGTTAAACATACCATAAATATCCTTTACATAGCTTAGAAATAGGCTTTGATGGGTTCGGTGTGCAAAAATAAACTTTTTGGTTAAATAGGGACTAAAATCGTCAAAAAGTGCACAAGTTTGCATTTTCGCGCATATCTTACGTTCTGAAAATATCCGGACATCCAAAAATTTTTGTAATCATTAAAATATTTTATTTTAGTGATTGGCATGATAAAATTCCATTCGTCGCGTAATTTGGATTGTTTTTCGCGTCCGTTCGAGTTTCATCGTAATTAACCGAATAACGCAACCGTACGACCAAACGAACCGACATCGAGATCTTTTTGAGCATGTTTCATGTTCCCCATGCTTTAACTTCATTATGGAGCCTTGAAATGAGGTTAACGGGGCTTAAACATGTCAAAAATCAAGTTTTAAGCATCAGGAGCCTGTTCTGCCAATTTTGAAAACTTGCTGATCTAGAAGTTCTAGGAGGGGCGCGTAAGAATAAGCTTATGTCTACGTGGCCCGCGTAAAACCATCAGATCTGCGAAAATCAATTTCCAGCTTGATCCAGCTGTTCCCATGATTTGCAAGTGGTTTTTAACAAGTCTATGGGCTATTTTGGGGCACCCATGGTATTCTAAAACCATGGGCACACACGTAATGCTTAGATTGAAGCTCGTTTTTCGATGAATGATCCTAACGGTGGCCCGAAAACTATATAAACCCCATGATTTTTTATTTGAAACTCACACATGATCTGAATATTCTCTAAGTTGAAGCTCAAAGCTTCATACCTGAGAATTTATAGATCATACCTTCATAGCTTGGACCTCTTGTAAGTATTCTTTCGTGCTTTTATGCGTTTTTTAAGAACGAAAGTCAAACTATGTTTGACTTTCTGCTTTGACCAGTCAATGGTCAACACGAAGTTCGTTTGAACTTCGCAACGTGAGCGTAATCACGATGGTCATAGTCCCTTGTGACTATACCTACTGATTACCAAGTTATTTAGGCATAGTGACGAGTCATAGTTTCGGTCAAAATGCGTGTTTTGCAACCAAACTATTCTTGGGTATCAAAACCCTATATTTTGATATCAAACTTGTTTTCTAACTTCATTGAACAAGTTTTAACATGTTTAACTTGTCACTTTTAGTATAGTGCTTATATAGGGTCATAAGGTAAGCGGTCTAAACAATCGCTTAGACTTTCGAACCCGACCCGTTTGATCGATCATTAGGATCCGACCAAGCATATATTGTGACCATAGTTGTATAGGGAATAACCTTCCGAGGTTATACCTTATGGTCACTTCGTTTAGTTAGTTGTATGATAGTTAGTTTATATGCCTTAGTTTATATGTAACCAAATTTTTGACATCTAAACTGATTAGGCAACATTATTAGACATGTTAAGGCATATAATACTTGTCATAGGACTAGTTAGGCGGTCCGAACGCGTTTTACGCGAATGACGCGTTAAAGTAGCGTAAACTACTTAAACGGGTCGTAATGGGTCGTAAGCACTTAGGTTAGGTTTCGATTTAGTATGTAGGCTTTGTTAAACCATATTACATGAGTTCTCATACTCATTTGGTTTACAAAACTTCATTCTATCCGATCTTCTGATTTAGTGTCACACCCCAAAATACGTCGCAGCGGAATATAAAACGTAGTGGTGACGGAAGCTGTTGCCCATTTCTATCTTGATGTTTGATGCATTATAGTGTTGGACATATTAACTTAATTAAAACATAAGTTTTTAAGCATGACGTCCCATAACGTGACACAACCACGACATAATTAAATTGTCTTTGATCCTTTTGGATCTTATTACATTTGTCCCAGAAAGTTTAAAATTAGTCCAACATATTTAAGTGACAAAACATGCATCAAAAACCACAAGATACGCAATAATTCCCGAAGCCGAACTCAAGTACCTGTAGAACACGTTAAAATCAAGTGTCAACACAAAGGCAGGTGAATTCACGTATTCATTTACTACCAATTTTATTTCAAGGAAAACTTTCTGATTAGGTGTTTATTTGAAAACATCCATATAAATTTTAGAAAGTCCATCTTACTTCCTTATTAAAAATCCATGGGCCATCCGTCGCAGTTTCTCGAACCCGACAATATTGTTACTGCCCAAGTTTTGTATATTAAATTATTACGTCAACTTTCAGACTCGTATGTTAGCTAGATGATACGAACCATATATTAACCATGCAAGGATAATCAATGCTAGACAATAAACAGAATCAAAATTCGTCGCTTGACTTGACACGGGGCGACCGGTCACGAAGGGGTTGTCAACCCGATAGATCTACCAACAATTCCTCGCGTATATTACTTAAATGATTAAACGACATCATGGGCGCATGGTTCTTTCTCGAAGAATAATATGATGTCTGCCTCACGTACAATATATAAATCCTACTAATATGACAATTTAATACACGACGATTTACGAATTCCCCTGTCACTCAAATGTTGAGACTCAGTCCGGAATTCATCCCTAATCCGTACAGTCTCGTTTCACTTAAGAAATACCGCACGTACAATATTCAATCATCAAAAACGTTTTACTTCGAAATGTATAACTTATCAAATTCATATATTTTCAGCAAAAATATATATTTTATATATTAAAAGGTATGTTTTATTTCGAAAACATTATTAAACCCTTTTAACGACGTGTTCCGCCCCCAAAATATATACAAAACAGTAAAAAGAGGGGTTTCGTGACACTCACCTTTGGGTGCGTATTTTAATATCGCAATCCCAGAGATTGATTTTTATATACGTCCTAATATAGGAACAATTCTAAATCAATATATATTTAACACAAAAATCCTAAGTTTCTCCGCTTCTTAGAATTATCACATAACTTTGAGATTTTCTCGAAAAGTTATCATTTTTGATTATGTTGGCACGTTAATATATATATCGGTCCATATATATATATATATATATATATATATACTAGGTTATCACCCGGGAATGCTTCCCGGGTTGTTTATTTTTATTAGTTGATAAACATGTTTTTTTTTTGTTAAAATGTAACATATTATTTCATTAAACTTTTACACAAAACTTCCCAAATCGTTTTGTTATAAGCATATCTAGGATTGCTTTCCGGGCTCGGGAAACTTAGTTATATTATTTGTTATTAACCTAGTTACATATATACCATTGCATCCATAGATTAATAAGATGTATGAAAATGAACTAAATTTAGTAGGAAAAAACCGAATCCCTGTTACTAAACTTGCATCACTAAAAACCCTATAATCAAAGAACCCCCAACAAAATAGCCTTTTCAAAGGACAGAAGCACCAAACAGGTCTTCAGCAACTAAAAGATCATCTAACAATACCCCTGCAGTTAACAAAGCAACAGAAAATAAAACACCATAGTACCAGACTTTTTTTTGAAAATGTGAATTATTAGTGTATCAAGAGAACTGAGAAGATAGATCAGGTCTTACCTCCGCGTAAACCACCGTAAATGAAAATTAAATCCCCTACAGCAGCCAGCCGCGTGCCTACACCGCCTTGTTAATTCAACCGCGGCATCTCTGCCAGTAGCATCAGCACTGTATCTACCAGTCCTTGGACACGTCACAACAGATTTTGTATCGAACCAAACTCCTGCTGTAGTATCAAGAACCACACAATAAATATCAACACCTGCATAATTTTGCGAGTCAAAGTTATGGTCAATGCCACTTTGAATCAGTTTGTCCGAAAAAACACCAGCGAAGTAGACCACTAATGGCATCATACTCCAAGGAACAGCACTAAACCATGCTGCTTGTCGAAGGTCAACATGATATATCTGGACATCACGCAACATTTTGTGTTGCGGGTCGAGCCCGTTGGTTGACCGAAACACTTTTGACCATATTTTTTTAAATAATTAGTGTGATGAAGATAATTACTAAAACTATATTATTAGTTTATTACCATGATCTAAACTTTTAATAAATCAAATTTGAAAAATCTGACCCGTTTCCTTTTAAGCCTTTTATTTTACAAATTTGGCCTATTAAAAAAGGGCTCAAATCGTCCCTTTATAAGCAAACGGGTCGAAATAGCAAATGTCATCCAAAATTGAAGTCAAAGAGCTTGCAAAATTAAAAAAAAAAAAAACCTCACTACAATAGAAAAACAAAATTCAACTACAGTTCACAATATGTAAAAAAGACAAACTTTGCTTTCAAGCTCAATAGAATAATGTGAAAGGATAATACCAACCTCTCTAATAAAAAAAAACACAGATTTTAGTTATAAGCAGTGAATTCATGAGTAGAAGAAAATATACTAACTACCATAAATCATTTTTTCTCACCAATTGTTGACACTCGCTTGTATCCATAACTGACGAGTCAAGACACTCTAAACATAGTTTCCGACCATCATTAAGAGCCGCATAGCTTGTTTCACGTGGCTGAAAATCATCGGTAATCATTATAATATCCAACTTTAATTTTAAATATATTTTGTACTTTATATAAAAGTTTAGGATTCGTAGGGTAGAATTAAAACCTGTACACAGAAAGAAAATGGTTAGCTGTGGATCAAAAGTCAAATCACGGGAGACATTTTAGTTTGCAATTACCAGCAAATATGTCTCGCTTAGATTTATAATCTTAGAGGCTTTGCTGACACCTCCTCTGGTAAGGTGAAACAACCTATCAAAAACATCTGGATGACCATAATGAAAACGAACCGTAGAGGAATCAAGTAATTATTTAATTAATAAACATGCCTGCAACAGAAGTATGAAAAGAACCAACAGGATATGATTTAGATCTTACTTCAAAGGTTTGGCCAGCAATCTTTGACCAATTGTTACAAAACTTGTTTCTTGATTAGACATAAACCATGCAAGAGAAGAAACACTGCAGCAAGAAAGGATAACAATAAGCTTAATGAACAAAGGGGGAATGTTTAACAACTTTCAACGCACCTTCCAGTGAAAATATGCTCCCTAAGTCCTAATATCATCGGGTACCTCACATCATCAAGTTTTTTACGAAATTCTTGAAGAAAGTTCCTCATTTTTAACGCCTCTTCTATATAATTATCCTGGATGTTTGATTGCAATTATGGAATGTATATAGCTATAGAAGTAGATATTTGACAACATACCTGATTCATGTCTATAGTCTGCAAGCCCTCTCCACGTGTGAAAATGATTGCATGATTCTGATTCTCAGGCTTTCTTTCTCCTAATATTGCAGGTCCAGGCAATTTTATCTTATAAATCACCTGCACATTGAGATCACCTCTATTGTTAACAAACCACTTCTTCAAAAGAATTATAATTTTTTATATAACGAAATCCCAGTTTTTACCTGTTCCAAGTTTTGACCTGTCTCAGAAGCCTTATATCCTTCCATCAAATCTGGTCAAAATCCAAAACAGACCTAAAACTAATTAACAACAAACAAACAGTTGCAGCAGCACATATAATGGAACTATTATTATTTCGTATGGAAAGAAAGTACCTGAGGGGAGCATGGCATACGGTGTAGTTGTTGAAATAACACAGATTCCAATGTGACTACATTAGATAAGACTACGTTTCTAAACCTTATAAAGGCATTAAATGCCTAACAAATGCATCTTTTATTCTAGTTAAAGGGTGTTTGAATGTGCTTTTTCAAACAAATTATCCCCAAATTTGGTTACTTTGACCTTAATACACTGTAATAATAACAAAATCCCATCTTCATTTCATACAAACAGAATATACAACCAAATCTAAGTACCCAAAAAGACGCTTACAAACCAAAATGTGTTGTTCATTCAAACCAAAATTCAACACAAATCAAAATCCGATTACCTTAGAGTCTCAGAATGAAGTCCTCTTATACTGTGAAGTTCTTTTTGATCTGTTATGGTCACAAATAAAAATTAATTGAAGGTAGCTTCTGGATTTATAATAAAAACACAGAAGCACAACAAAAACTAAGCAGAATCAAAGCATATATAATCTAAACAATAACTACCTGGATCTTATCTGGATGAATCTATGACATGCAAAACACAAAAATGAAAAAAAAAATTAAGGATGGACACGAAAATAAGGGGAAAACAGAATAAAAGGTATCGAACAACACTAAACATACCTAGATTTTTTATCAATATCGACTACGGAAATGACATACCTGGAAGTGAATAACCTTGATTTGGAATCCTTTGTTAATGCGTTCAAGCACAAGCGATTCAGAGGGAATCTTCGATGAATATATCTGCGATTGTAGATCATTTTTTGTAATCTCTATCAACGGACGGCGGAACATCAAGCCGATGAACAGATTTTGTGTAATCTCTATCAGCGGACGGCAGGCGGCGGAACATCATGCCGAAGAATAGATCTGCGTTTGGATCGGTCACGAGAACATGGAATCTTCGATGAACATATTTGCGATTGTAGATCATATCTCTATCATCGGTTATTATGTTGTGAAATAAAATTCTCCAGATCTTCACTTGAGAGATCGTAACGTCTGAGGAGGAAGAATGAAAGGAAATTTAGGGTTTAGTCAATTTTGGTATTCAAGAATGAAAAGAACGCTTATATCTGGATCCGAATAATGTTACACGAATTGAATGGGTCGGGTTACAAAAGAGAAAGATCCGCGTGATTTTTTTGGACAACATTTTCGTTTTCCCGCCAAAACCCAATCCTAGAAGCTCTAATATCATGCCACATCAGCCCAAATCTTTATGTTTATTATATATAATAGATATATATATATATATATTGGGGGAGGTTCATTTGAGAAGAAATTTAATGTGAGAAGAAAAAGAAGAAAAGACATATTAGTAAAATACTATTTCATTATATATATTAATTTTTAACTCTTTAATTAATTAGTCAACTAATTATTAATTATCCTACATATAATCTACAAAACTTACACAAATCAAAATTTTCCTACATATACCATACACATTATAGAATTTTATCCTACACAGTCGAAATTTATCCTACACACCTCGAAATATATGCTACACAACTCGTAATTTATCCTACACAACTAGTAATTTATTCTACATTTTAAATTAAGTTAATTTTTTTTATTTGGAAAAATTAGATATTTAGGAGTTACAAATTTAATTTAGTTAGTTATTAAAGGGGAAGAATACAAATTAATGATTTTTATAAGTTTACCAATATACCCTTATATTAAAACTAAATGCAAATATTAAATGAAGTAAAATGAAGCATTCTTATTGGTTGAAACTTCTTTTTTTTTTCTTGTTACAAAAAAATTCTTCTCATTTGAACCCTCCACTATATATATATATATATATATATATATATATATATATGGGTGTGTGTGTGTGTTTTTATGATTTTGCGACTTGAACGATTTTATTGGTGACCATTATTGTGTAAATCCGTTAACTTTCCCATTTATACGCAATATATCTATGATTTGCGCGTCGTAATATATATACACAAACGTTCACATAATTTAATACCGAAACACGTGAAATCTTGTCAACTTATATATTTTGTCATTTTTAAAGCCAATATACATAAAATATCTCCTATGTATCAAATTTCATGCTCGACAAACAAGTTACACATTTAACGCAATTTTTACCGTTTCTACCGCACAAACGTACATGCATACATGCATAGTCTAATTTTCCCATTATCAAATTAACACTTAACATATTATCACATTTACATGTTTAAATCACTTAACACATTTTATCACATAAGGTTCACTCAAAATTTACCCATACTAGTGTTCATCGAAAAACGCGTATTTTAGCGATTCGGTAACGTTTTCGGGCGTCGGAAGTCACGTATGACCAACCCAACACCAAGTAAACTTAAAATTAGTTAAAATACTTGTTTTTAAACTAAAAACGTCAGTTTATTTACTGATCTAAACCAGTTTTACAAAAATCACTCGAAAAGCCGATTTTTGACCGTTTTAACGCATAGTTTTGCGTTAAACGTTACTATAATCATCCCAACTCGAAACGACATGATATTTTAACACAATACATGTTATTTACTGATTAAAATAATGGTTATAATCAGATTAGTGCAGTTTTTTCGTAAGTCACATAAATCATGCGATTTCACGTATTTTACAACTCCTAATGCACCAAGTACAACGTGCAAAACTAACAAACATTATGACAAAGTTATAGGTCACTAAGCACTTTAAAATAACTTTATTTTAGTTTTTATAATATGCTCATAACTGATTTTTACTCAATCATACTCAAATCACCTTTTTAAGATCACATATCTTCATGCATGTCTAAGTATATACATCAAATATGCTTATATCATAACATTATCACCTAACATGATCTTAATATGCATCAAAAGACCATACTTATGTCATGTTCATATAACTCAAACATATCCATTTCACTATCACTAAATCATTTTCATACAAGCATTCCTTCATTTAAGTACATGTGACAAATCTTACATACATGCATACATATATATATATACATACGACACACATATCTATACTACCTTATTAAGAGAACTAGGATTTCTAACCTTTTGGTAATTTTTCCATAGGTACAAATCTTGAAGCACCATGTACAAATGAAACAAGCCATTTTAGTGGGGGAAAACTTGAACATTGTCCAAAGTTTTAAGACACTTTGAAGGAAATCTAGATATTTCATCCATACCCACTAATGTCTTCCATTAATTGAATTAAATTAAGGAATTAAAGAAAAGTTTTATAATAATTAAATGAATTAATTGATTAAATTAAAGGTTAGACATGCAACCTTATAATTTAATAGTATGTATAAATATAATAAATAGATTTAATAGCATGTATAATAATAGTATGTAATAATAATAATATTCTATAATACCTTATTAAAGGGTTTTTTACCCTTTTGGTAATTTTATACAAGTTTTGAAACTACATGTATAAATAAAGAAAGCCATTTTAGAAGGGGAAATTGGGACAAGTTCCAAACTTTTAAGACACTTTAAGGATAAATTAGTAAATTAATTTCCACAATTTTATTAACTCTCATGATTACATAATAACAAATTTTATACATGTTAGTTACGTAAATAAAAACTAATTTTATACATATTAATTCATTATAAATTGAGAAAAAACTAATAGTATTTAATCATTATATACTTGTAATATCATAGCAATTAATCATTATATACTTGTAACATCATAGCAATTAAAAAGAAGAATGTGAAAAGATGTAACTCCTTTAAAAATTAAATGAAATAATAATTACTTAAGCAAAATTGATGTGACAACTGTGCTCTGTAATCGTCGTGCAATGCAAAACAATGTCAATTATTAATAAAACAATGTGTTTTGGTGTTACTATATGTGTTTTATGTGTTTGGTGATTTTACGATTTGATTCGATTCGATTTCAAGCTTTAAATCGTTTTCTGGAAAGTTATACGCAAACTGGTGCGTAAACGCAGTCAGTTTAACGCGACAAACACTCCGGGTTAGTGAAATAGGCTTATAATACCTTAAATAACCTTCACATAACTTAGAAATAAGTTTTGGATGGTTTGGTATATCGAAAACAAGTTTATTCGATCGCAGGGACTATTTGTGTCAAACTGCGAAACTATACCGATTTGTATGGTAACAAACATTCTGGAACTTGATCATAAGTTAAAAATACCCTAAATATCCTTTACATAGCTTAGAAATAGGCTTTGAGGGGTTCGGTATGCTAAAATAAACTTATTGGTCATTCAGGGACTAAAAGCGTCAAAAAGTGCACAAGTTTGCATTTTCGCGCATATCTTACGTTCTGAATATATCCGGACATCCAAAAATTTATGTAATCATTAAAATATTTTATTTTAGTGATTGGCATGATAAAACTCCATTCGTTGCTCAATTTGGATCGTTTTTGCGTCCGTTACGACTTCCGTCGTAATTAACCGAACAACGCGATCATACGACCAAACGAACCGACATCCGAGATATTTTTGAACATGTTTTGAGTTCCCTATACTTTAACTTCATTTTGGAGCCTTGAAATGAGGTTAACGAGGCTTAAACGTGTCATAAATGGGCCGAAATCCAAGTTTCTGAAGTGCAAGGACCTATTTTGACATTTCTGCCAAACTTTCCTTAGGCGGGGCGCGTCAGACTTCTTTGAGTCTAACGCGGGGCGCGTGAAAGTGCCCAGCGACAGAAAATCAATTTTTGGCATTCTGTTTGAACTTCAGGGGCTGTTTATGTAAATTCATTGTCTGGTAACCAAGTTATCTCTTCCCCAAGGCTTCTAACTTGCATCAAACAAGTGTATGGATGAGATTTAACGCTTGGAGGTTACACAAACATGTGTAATGATCCTATGATCTTGCAACAAGTATATATAGCCATCCATTTCTCACTTGTTCCTTGCTCATTTCTCTCCTCTCTTCTCTACAATCTGGTTTGGGAGCTCTCTCAACTGATTGGAACTTGTTTTTTTCTTGTAGAAAAGATAGCAAGGACCCATAGTGAGCATTCTTTCATTCTTTTTAATTTTTTCCTAGTTTGAAAGTCAAATATACTTTGACTTTCAGTTTGACCAGTCTTTGGTCAACGCAAAGTTCGGTTGAACTTTGCAACGTGATTGTAATCACGTTGGTTATAATCCTTAGTGATTATACCCGCTGATTACCACGTTAACTAGGTGTAGTGACGAGTCAAAGTTTCGGTCAAAATGCGTTTTAGCATGCATTTTGCAACGGAACTACTTTTAGGTATCAAAACACTTTGTTTTGATACCAAATCAGTAGGTTAAACATGTTTTGACGTGTTTAGCTCCTCACTTTTAGTTAGTGCTTGTTTAGAGTCGTAAGTCAAGCGATCTAAACCACCGCTTAGACTTTCGAACTCGACCCCTTTGGTCGATCTTTAGGATCCGACCAAGCATGGTTAGTGACCATAGTTGCATAGGGAATAACCTTTCGAGGTTATACCTTATGGTCACCGAGTTTAAGTAGTTGTATGATAGGTGGATTATATGCCTTAGGTAAATTACTAACATGCCCTTTTCATGCATAATTGGACTTTAAGCATATGTAACCTAACTTTTGTCACCTAAACTGATTATGCAACTTATCTAAACATGTTAGGGCATATAACACTTGTCATAGGACTAGTTAGACGTCTCAAACGCGTTTGCACGCACGACGCGTTAAAGTAGCGTAAGCTACCTAAACAGGTCGTAACGGGTCGAAAGCACTTAGGTTAGGTTTCAATCTAGGATGTAGGCTTTGTTAAACCATATCACATGAGTTCCAACACTCATTTGGTTTACAAGACCTCATTCTGTCCGATCTCCTAATTTAGGCGTCTACTGTTTGACTAGTGATTTGATTATTAGGCGCTGCTTGAGTTTCCTTGGTTTGATTGAGCTTGTTGAAGTTCTGTAGATTGAGGATACTTTGCACTTCAATGTGAGTACATAGTTCCCCTATTTTATTGTTTTCAATTGTTTTGGGGTGATTCATATGTACAAAACGATTTCAAGGTTTAAATGATGATTTCAAAAACGATTAAGATGGTTTATACAAAACTAATAACGATTTCAGTAAGGTGAACAAGACTTGTTGGTTATAATTACATAACGAATGACATTCATTAATTTTGGCCGAACCGACCAGTATTAGGTTATGCTACCATAGGATTTGACAAATCCCGTTATCAGACTACACCCATGGTTATGTGTGGGGGTTATGTAGGTAACGACCGAACATGTGATTGTTAACTTACCCTTTGGTGGTTTGTTAATACGAGAAACGAGTTAGACGAGTCACGAAGGTTTGAATGTTATTAGCGAGACGACCAAAAGTAGTTTCACTATTAAAACGAATACGATTTTGGGACGAGTTAAACGATTTGAGACGATTTAAACGAGATAAACGATTTGGACAAACAATTGGTTTTGGAGTGGTGATTAGATAATGGAAGGAGTGTAGTATGATAGAATCATGGTAGATACGCCGCTGGTACATCTTATATATAAGTGCTTCTATCATATTACATTGCGTGTCATTATTTAGTTCACTGGGGAAACGATTTTGAAACGATGTCACACAACGAGGTTTTCGAAACGATATATACCATACGAGTTTTATTAACGAGTTTTTACGAGATGTTTACGAGTTGTTTTACTAAAACAAATGTTTTTGGGTTAAGAATCATGGCTACGAGATTTTATATACTATAACCATCTTGATTTGAGTTGGTTAAATTATGTTGCAATACATACTTTTTAAAACGAAGTTTGTACTTTTGACTCTTGTAGTCTAACAAGGTACTGCAACATAAAAACGAGCCATGAATCCGATACTCCCATAAAACCTATGTACTCGCCAACATTTCTTCGCTGACTTTATTTATACATATGTTTCAGGTGGTATTGCTTGATGTTACTTGCTAGGAAGCTTGTGTCACATATGACCTGGACGAGGCCTTAGTGACTTAAAAACAGTTATAAACAGTGTGTAGTATGGTTGATTTGGTTTAAAGACAATGTACATTACATAATAATTCAATAAAATGAAACATTTGGTTACCATGGTTGTGGAACGATGATTCTGTTGCAACACTCCCCGACGTTTCCGCCACGGTTTGTTGTTTTAACGTGGTCGGGGTGTGAAAGAAGAGTTGGTATCAGAGCCATTGGTTATAGGGAATTAGGTTATTAGTAATGCTTTGACCTAGACTATAACTTTCTAGGACCCCAACACAAGTTTACTTGTGTTTAGATTTTAAAACAATACCGTCACCTATCCTTAGGTGATAACCACAACGATAACACAATAACGAATCCGCTTCGAAAATTAATCATCTATCCTTAGATGATTGATTACTAGGTTTTGAACCTTCTTTTATTAGGTTTTGAACCCTTCCAGTTTGATTCATCTTTGGCTTTGTGCCTTTTGAGTTTTCAAAATCTCGTCAAAGTTTGGGTCTTATAATGTGAACACGTGCAAACTGGTAGAGTGAATGCCTGTACATTGAGTTTTCTGTCTAAGGCTAGAGTGTTCGTACAAATCCGCAGTATCGGACCAGTCACTCTTACCTGGGAACTCTTGGGGTGAGTGTTCACTTATAGGCGAGCATGTCTTCGCGATACATTATATTGACCCATTTACTTTGATTTGTCACTGCGTGTCGTTTGTTTGTTCGAGGTAATGAACGAATGATCGCCTTCTTTGTGTTTTGTCGATGTTTTCAATACCTATTTTGTTTCTCCAATAATCAACCTCACTCGTTTCTCATGTTTCCTTGTTAGACAATGCCTCCTCGACGCAATGCTCGAACTTTTACTGTTGAGGAAGTCGCATCCCTTGTCTCTCAGCAAATGGCTGCTGTGCTTCCAGGCATTGTGACCCAAATCCATGAGTTATACAGCAACAATAATAACAACAATAATGCTCAATGTAATTTCAATAATTTCAATTCTGCGAAGCCGCTTAAGTTTTCTGGGTCACAAAGAGCAACTGCACTCCTACAGTGGTTTGAGAGTATCGAGAGCACATTCAGACATGTGCAGTGTCCGAATGCCTGTGTAAGGTTGAATTTACTTCAAGCGTGTTTGAGAAGCGAGCTCTTACATGGTGGAACAGAGTGATGCGTGATAGGGGTGCCGAAGTGGCATTAGCACAAACTTGGGAAGAACTCCGAGCTCTCATGATGAGAGAGTTCTGTCCCCGTCACGAGATTCGAGCTTTGGAACGAGAATTCGATGATTTGAAACAAGACGGGGGAGAACACCGTGCTTATACGGATCGACTTGAGGAGCTCAGTTTGTTATGCCCCACTATGGTTACCCCACTGGATAAAGCAATCGAGAGGCATATCGATGGTTTACCCAATTCCATCCAGGATATTGTGACCGGTGTTAATCCTACTACCGTTCGTCACGCGATCGAGTTATCGGCTACCCTGACTGAGTCTCAAATTAGGAAGGGTAAACTCACCCGCAAGGGTGATAAAAAGAAGCCGACCGATTCTGACAAGGAAAAGGGTAAGAGTAAGAAGAAGGGTGAGTCTTCTAAAAAGTCAAGGAAGCAAAAGGCTTCCCAAAACTTTGCTATCACCAATCAAACTGCTCAGAACTCACCAACTCAACCTCCTGCAAAGAAAGCGTATGCTGGTACCACACCTCACTGTGCTCGATGGTCACCATGTTGCCCAACAGGCCTGTAAACAGTGTGCTACGTCTGGTAGACTTGGGCATTTGGCCAACATTTGTCGTTTTGGTCAAAATCAGGCTCCTCAGGTTCCAGCACAAGCTCAAGGGAATGCTGCGAGATTCCCACCTGGTTCATGTTTTAATTGCGGAGAAATGGGTCATTTCCGCAACAACTGCCCGAGATTGGTAAATGCGAATCCGAATGCCAACGCGAACACAAATGTGAATCCCGCTCGTGGACGAGCATTCAATCTGAATGCGAATGAGGCGAGGGCAGACAACGAGGTTGTTAACGGTACGTTCCTTGTTAACAATCAACTTGCATCTGTTCTTTTCGATTCTGGTGCCGATAGGAGTTTTGTTAACCAAACTAAGGAAGCCCTTATCTGTCGAAGCTGCTTCTGGTAAACCTCTCTTTCTCGATTCTATTCTTCATGGTTGTCAATTGTGTCACACCCCCAATTTACCACCAAGGGCGTGTCCCTGATGGAGGTGTAACGATTCAACAAAGAGCCACCAATCATATCAAACACAAGTCATAATGTATTGAAATACCCAATTGAAATAAATATAACGTTTGAAAAGTTAAACCAAAACCAAATTACGGAGCGGAAGCATAAATGTATAAATGCGTAAATGAATGAAAACCAAATCAACATAAAATGTTTATTATGACCATAACCACTTCAGCAGCATCAGACGGCAAGTTCCCGGATTCCTTCAGTAATTACCTACAAGCATGTAAACAAGTGTGTCAGACTACGCTGGTGAGTTCAAGGTTTGTGTTTGTTTACCAAGTTGTATAACCGATCATGTGAGTAAAACAGTTTACAAAACGATATATTGTTCGTTGTTAGGATGTTTGATGTTTGATGTTTCGATGTTGCTCATGTTAGATACCCTAGGGAGTGTGCCCATAAGTATCCGGGGAGTGGGTACCCCTTAACGACCGTTTGCTATGTTGCCTTCGTTAGATACCCTAGGGAGAGTGCCCATATGTATCCGAGGAGTGTGCCTCTAACAACCATAGCCATGCCCAGATAATTAGTTCACGCCCGTCCTTACGGCCCGGTGTGAGGTTTCCCACCTAATAGCGCTATCAACTAATCACCCCCATTGCCCTCCAGGCAATACCCAAAACCGATTAAGTTGTTTACCCATAGTTTCCCTTCCAAGTGTTTACCAGTTGTCCCAAACCACCGGGACGCATGCTTGAGAAAAGTGCAGTGAACTCACCTTAGTTTTGCTCGGTAAGATTAATTACTTGTTTAATAGTTGCTCAAACACGCCCTAGCATAGGTATCAATAACAATCAGTTTCGTAGCACGTAAACACACATTCCTTATACACATTACACATCGAGCACACAAGTATTACATACACCCTCAATCCATTAGTGTACCAGAAATATATAACATATGGCCAATCATAACAATTACGCATGCACATTAGCTATTCATTGTTATTAAGCAACTGGTATCCCAGTCGTATACAAATTTACATCACCGATTCATATTACACATAAGCTCATTCACTGATTGATACACCACATGACCCATTAACTTCACCTGGCCCAATGAGACTTGAGGCCCGTTAATTAGTACCCAACCCAGTACTGATTAATTACTTATTCCAGCCCGATTGGGTCCTTAGAATAATGCCCGGCCCAACACGAATCGCATGAACTCATTAGTTTATTTACCTATAACAGCCCAATTTAAATGTCTACATAATTTCAGCCCATAACAAAATTACGAATCCAACTATCAGTTATCATAAGTCCTATACATTCTCAAAAACACTCATGTGCATATATCAAAACTAGGCATCTTATGTACCTCTGATTATTATGATTAATTTGGGAACAAATAAACTCATGCCAATTAATCTTATACCTAGCAAGTTACATACCATCAAATACCATAACAGTCAACCCATGCATGCACATCGTTTCATCATACATTTTAGACATTCAAACCATATGGTCATAACACAATTACATGATTTACACCAATGAGCTAACAGTACACGGCCCATTCAGTCGAGAGCCCCTAGTGAGTGTGCGGTTCACATTTAGTTGTGCGATCCCAGCCCAACTGTGTGTGTGTCCCCGTGTTATCATGCAGCCCTTAACGTGGTTTAACCGAACAAAGTGTGCGAGCCCATTACCTCCTACCCACCCGGGTGTTTGTTTAGTCGCATGGCCTACCCCCTGCCCCCCTAACAAGCATGCGGCAGGCCCAATCCCTTTGGTTCAGCCCACAACCTAAGCAAGGCCCGAACCCCTCATCTTCCTTTTGTTTCCCGAATGATCAAGCCAGGATTACATTCATATGTTCTACAACCCACACTTCTCTTTTAATCGATGTCTGGTTCAAACCAGTTAGTTAGGTTTAGAAGTAAAACAACTATCATGCATATCTATGCCTAATTCGAGCCAGACAGTGTTATATATATATCCAACATTGAGTGACCGCTTTGTAACTTGGTTCACTAGCTTAATTACAACGGATCTAATTAAACTCGTGGCCTTATAATCTAGCCGTTTAACCGCACCCGAGACCTTTATCACCTGATTGATATATATTGTTTTCAATATGCTAAAGCAGCCCTAGTCATTCTACAGAGACATATAAACACCACCAACAATTAGTAAACACATATATGTGTACTTAGACATTCAACGAATCCATGCTCATAACAACATATAATCATCGAGTCTTAACATCATCATATAATAACAGTACCCTAACAAATCGACATGAACTTTAACCTACTGGACAACTTGCATGAAGACACATAGCACACGTAAGATACAAGGACTATACTAACCGGAATAAGGAGTGCACAATATCTGAGACTTCGATGAAGAGGGGCTGCCGTCGCAAATCAGAGATAGGGGCGTAGGGTTTCCACTCTCGTACGTAATTTATGGAGGAAGGTAGAGTTTGTTATGATTTAAACTATGCAGGATTCGTTTTAGAGTATGATACGTATTAATAGATATAATAGATATAGGATCTTGGGGGCGGTTGTTTATCTTGACCGATCTGGGCCAAGCCCACACACTTGACTTCCGAAATCATATACTAATGGGCTTAAATCAATATATATTAAATGGGTTGAATTTAATCAATACATATTAATGGGTGGGCTTTAATCTAGTTGAGGCTTCAAATATTTGGGATGCGGCCCTAGGCCCAATCGTGTATAGCTGGTACTCAGCCCAAACACATATGATTTCCGTTTACGTCTAAGCGTAACAAGTAACAAACATTCACCGAAACGTGTAGTAACACATTGCGTAAAAGGAAAATACAAGATTAAAAGCTACGAGGTTAGACGACACTAACCTTGAAGGTTCAGGTTGTCACATCATCCCCAACTTGAAAGAAATTTCGTCCCGAAATTTGGCAAGTAAGCATTGAGGAGTGAAGTGAGGAAATCAAGATTGCTGCGGATTTTGCTCAGGTGTGACATCATCCCCAACTTGAAGGAAATTTCGTCCCGAAATTTAGCAAACAGTCGCTGAGGAAGCTAGTTTGTTAAGCGTTTTCGCGGGGTGTCACAACATCCCCTACTTGAAAGAATTTTCATCCCGAAAATTGATCTAAAACAATGGCTTGAAGTGAGTTCCGACGAACTCGATCTATAGATACTTTACAACGCCTGGGGCTAATCTTGTGATCGGTGAAAATCATGGTATGGTGGTTAGCGTTTCGTTATATCGGTTGCCAATCAAAGAAACAGGGAATTAATGAGGTTCGTACGAAGATTCGAGCGAAACAGGGGTCCATTAAACATCCGAAGGATTTGGCCAGCAAATTTGTTGTCAAGAAGTAATTTCCAGTAGTGGTGCATGGCGGCATGGCACAACAGGGAGGTTCGTCACATTGCGGTCGCGCGAGTGTATCATTTGTCCAAAACAGAGTTTGGTGGGTAAAGGTTAGTGTTGCAAAACGACATACGCGTGTAACTGTGACTGCTTCACTTCTAGCGGCGATGACAAGTGAAAGTGATAAGGTTCGTCTACAGGGATGCGTGGGTATAGTTCTCCTAATCCCGTGTTCGTTCGGAAGTTCCATTCTAGCGATGCCTTCACATGGTTAGCTCTATGGAAACAAGGGTGCACTGGAGGCCCTTGTGATCGGTCTAATTGGTGCATTCGGTACCGTCCAAGTAATGCCTCCCACTTAAATCCAATGACCACGGTTTCCACCGGAGGTTGTAGGTCGTGCAGTTCCTCTCCGTAACGCCCTCATGGTATATCGCTGGATCATCGGTACCCTCGGATAGAAGCGATGCTTCGCGTGTTGTAGGGTTGGGTTTCGAAAGCTGCAAAGACGTTTCCCCGACTTTATTTCTCAGGAACTCACAGCTCCCCGCTATGCTAAGGAGGTTGAAGTTGCGAAACCTTCGAAAATCCTATGATGAAGCTGTGACAGTATCCAGCGAATCCAAGGGATTGCTGTATCCCAGGGGAAAATCAGGAATGGCATAAGGTCAATTCTGGAATTCAACCTAACGATGTGGAAGTAAACCAGGTAACTCCTTAGAAGACACGTCAGAAATTCCACGAATACTGGAAGATACTCTATCTTCCTTAGAGTGGCGAATCGGTGACAAAAGCTAGTATAGCAGAGTAGCCCCTCCGTAGACACTTCCGGGCTTTCACGACTGTGACAACGCCAACAACGGCGCCACTGTGATGGTCTTAAACTGATAAGGATTCCCCACTGGGGAGCGGGAACGCACGATTTTCTCTTTGCAGAGAATTTTCCGCTTGATACCTAAATAACCAAGTCCATGTCAACGACCATGTCAAAACTTACAAGAGTATTGCATCAACCAATAGGCACCGGGTAGTACAAGGCCAGCGAGAGGTTTACCATAATTAAGGTAACTGTCGTAGAGTCAAAGATGTGACTCTTGTGGTGCAAGGGTAAAAAGAGGTAAAGTGACGATTCAGTACAAGAAATATCCTTTAAACGATAAAATAAGAAACCCATTCAAATTAAACCATATAAGTCACTACATCGAATATTCGCAAAAGTTTTAATCACCATGATTGTTTATACGAAAACAACTGAAAGAAGAAAAAAAATAACTAGGTAAACGATTGAAAGACGAGTCAGTCATCCACGTCACCATCCCCGAGGTCACTACCATCATCATCGTCTCCGTCATTATCGGAGACCTCCTCTGGCTCTTCTTCCTCCTCTTCCGGCTCTTCCTCCTCCTCTTCAGGCTCTTCATCAGACCCTTCCGCCTCTGGTTCGGGAGGTGCCGGGACTGGGGCTGGCTCGGGTTCAGGTGCGAAGCGAGCTTCCTCCAAGTGATGGACCCTCCAATCTATCATACCTATCTTTTCGGCATGCGAGTTAAGCCTTTCATGATCCAATCGAGCGTCTCTCAGTATCAGACCTTGTACCTCACGCCCTTTTAGGGCTTCTGCCTTCAAGTCAGTAGTCCTCCTAATAAGTTCCTGTATCTGCTTCTCTTGAGCTTCCAATCGCCCTCCTTGGGTATCAACCTTTCTTAGTAATTTCTGATTTTGCTCCATTAAGACTTGGTTTTGTTCTATTAGAATCTGGTTATAATCTCGGAGGGCCTTACTCACAGCCGACTCGGCCTGAGCGCTGAGGGAGTTAACTGGTAGAGCATGCGTAGGTCGGGAGGACGACTCCCCGCCCTGTGCGAGTCTCTTCCTATAAGCAGCACGCGTCTCCACCTGACGCGGGGGTGAGTGAGTATCAGCGGGTGCCTTCCCTGGCGCCGGGATTGGTCGAAAGACGCGGACGGTGTAGACATGCCTGTCGAGTTGATGACGTAACGCAAGTTAAACGAAAGAATGCACACTCACAACGTTCCAAAAGAGGGTATTAACGCAGAAAGAAAAAAAAATGACAGAAAGAGTAAGCACACAAGGTTTCAATCAATAGTTGCTACGTCCGTTTCCTCGTCCACTCACGTTTCTATATATGGAAATGAGCTGATTCAGGGGTCGAAAACGAGGAAAGTGTTCAGGTTTATCACGTTGAGAACGATTAACTACCATGTTCATACACAAACAGGGAAGAACCCCTCTTACACTCGTTAAGCCTCATTGGGATTTGCATGCACCACGCGTTATTATTATGTGTGCACCCATGATAATAAGGCGGTTTGCATGCTCCTCTCAATGCTTCTTAACTTATGTTTGAAGTTTCTCCCACTCCAATCAACATAAAATAAGCACTACCAACAAGATTAGAATTTACTAGATGCAAGTGTTATATTGCACTAACAATGTGTCATGATGCCTGTCATATCGTATCGTGCATGCTATAATTATAGTTACGTTTACTAGGCATATAAAACATAAGCTAAGGAGGAACGAACCTTGCAGTCTGAAGCTGAGTGTCATGGTCAACGTTTGGATCAATTCGGTTATAGTCTGGTTTTATGAAAATGTTTTTAAAACCGAGTTCTCTATAACCAGTGGCTCTGATACCAAACTGTCACACCCCCAATTTACCACCTAGGGCGTGTCCCTGATGGAGGTGTAACGATTCAACAAAGAGCCACCAATCATATCAAACACAAGTCATAATGTATTGAAATACCCAATTGAAATAAATATAACGTTTGAAAAGTTAAACCAAAACCAAATTACGGAGCGGAAGCATAAATGTATAAATGCGTAAATGAATGAAAACCAAATCAACATAAAATGTTTATTATGACCATAACCACTTCAGCAGCATCAGACGGCAAGTTCCCGGATTCCTTCAGTAATTACCTACAAGCATGTAAACAAGTGTGTCAGACTACACTGGTGATTTCAAGGTTTGTGTTTGTTTACCAAGTTGTATAACCGATCATGTGAGTAAAACAGTTTACAAAACGATATATTGTTCGTTGTTAGGATGTTTGATGTTTGATGTTTCGATGTTGCTCATGTTAGATACCCTAGGGAGTGTGCCCATAAGTATCCGGGGAGTGGGTACCCCTTAACGACCGTTTGCTATGTTGCCTTCGTTAGATACCCTAGGGAGAGTGCCCATATGTATCCGAGGAGTGTGCCTCTAACAACCATAGCCATGCCCAGATAATTAGTTCACGCCCGTCCTTACGGCCCGGTGTGAGGTTTCCCACCTAATAGCGCTATCAACTAATCACCCCCATTGCCCTCCAGGCAATACCCAAAACCGATTAAGTTGTTTACCCATAGTTTCCCTTCCAAGTGTTTACCAGTTGTCCCAAACCACCGGGACGCATGCTTGAGAAAAGTGCAGTGAACTCACCTTAGTTTTGCTCGGTAAGATTAATTACTTGTTTAATAGTTGCTCAAACACGCCCTAGCATAGGTATCAATAACAATCAGTTTCGTAGCACGTAAACACACATTCCTTATACACATTACACATCGAGCACACAAGTATTACATACACCCTCAATCCATTAGTGTACCAGAAATATATAACATATGGCCAATCATAACAATTACGCACGCACATTAGCTATTCATTGTTATTAAGCAACTGGTATCCCAGTCGTATACAAATTTACATCACCGATTCATATTACACATAAGCTCATTCACTGATTGATACACCACATGACCCATTAACTTCACCTGGCCCAATGAGACTTGAGGCCCGTTAATTAGTACCCAACCCAGTACTGATTAATTACTTATTCCAGCCCGATTGGGTCCTTAGAATAATGCCCGGCCCAACACGAATCGCATGAACTCATTAGTTTATTTACCTATAACAGCCCAATTTAAATGTCTACATAATTTCAGCCCATAACAAAATTACGAATCCAACTATCAGTTATCATAAGTCCTATACATTCTCAAAAACACTCATGTGCATATATCAAAACTAGGCATCTTATGTACCTCTGATTATTATGATTAATTTGGGAACAAATAAACTCATGCCAATTAATCTTATACCTAGCAAGTTACATACCATCAAATACCATAACAGTCAACCCATGCATGCACATCGTTTCATCATACATTTTAGACATTCAAACCATATGCTCATAACACAATTACATGATTTACACCAATGAGCTAACAGTACACGGCCCATTCAGTCGAGAGCCCCTAGTGAGTGTGCGGTTCACATTTAGTTGTGCGATCCCAGCCCAACTGTGTGTGTGTCCCCGTGTTATCATGCAGCCCATTAACGTGGTTTAACCGAACAAAGTGTGCGAGCCCATTACCTCCTACCCACCCGGGTGTTTGTTTAGTCGCATGGCCTACCCCCTGCCCCCCTAACAAGCATGCGGCAGGCCCAATCCCTTTGGTTCAGCCCACAACCTAAGCAAGGCCCGAACCCCTCATCTTCCTTTTGTTTCCCGAATGATCAAGCCAGGATTACATTCATATGTTCTACAACCCACACTTCTCTTTTAATCGATGTCTGGTTCAAACCAGTTAGTTAGGTTTAGAAGTAAAACAACTATCATGCATATCTATGCCTAATTCGAGCCAGACAGTGTTATATATATATCCAACATTGAGTGACCGCTTTGTAACTTGGTTCACTAGCTTAATTACAACGGATCTAATTAAACTCGTGGCCTTATAATCTAGCCGTTTAACCACACCCGAGACCTTTATCACCTGATTGATATATATTGTTTTCAATATGCTAAAGCAGCCCTAGTCATTCTACAGAGACATATAAACACCACCAACAATTAGTAAACACATATATGTGTACTTAGACATTCAACGAATCCATGCTCATAACAACATATAATCATCGAGTCTTAACATCATCATATAATAACAGTACCCTAACAAATCGACATGAACTTTAACCTACTGGACAACTTGCATGAAGACACATAGCACACATAAGATACAAGGACTATACTAACCGGAATAAGGAGTGCACAATATCTGAGACTTCGATGAAGAGGGGCTGCCGTCGCAAATCAGAGATAGGGGCGTAGGGTTTCCACTCTCGTACGTAATTTATGGAGGAAGGTAGAGTTTGTTATGATTTAAACTATGCAGGATTCGTTTTAGAGTATGATACGTATTAATAGATATAATAGATATAGGATCTTGGGGGCGGTTGTTTATCTTGACCGATCTGGGCCAAGCCCACACACTTGACTTCCGAAATCATATACTAATGGGCTTAAATCAATATATATTAAATGGGTTGAATTTAATCAATACATATTAATGGGTGGGCTTTAATCTAGTTGAGGCTTCAAATATTTGGGATGCGGCCCTAGGCCCAATCGTGTATAGCTGGTACTCAGCCCAAACACATATGATTTCCGTTTACGTCTAAGCGTAACAAGTAACAAACATTCACCGAAACGTGTAGTAACACATTGCGTAAAAGGAAAATACAAGATTAAAAGTTACGAGGTTAGACGACACTAACCTTGAAGGTTCAGGTTGTCACAAATTGAACCTCAATAACCATCTTTTTCCTATCGACCTCATACCAATGCAACTTGGGAGTTTCGACATTATCGTGGGAATGGATTGGTTAACCAAACACCATGCTGAGGTTGTTTGCTTCGATAAGATCATTCGTATTCCTCTTTCTTCTGGTGATGTCCTAGAGGTTCGTGGCGAGAAAGCATCTGGTGGATTGAAACTCATGTCATGTACGAAAGCCCAAAGTTATCTACCAAAAGGATATGTTGCTTTCCTGGCACATGTCACCGAGGAGAAAGGCAAGAGCAAGAGTATTCAGGATATTCCGATTGTTCGGGATTATCTAGAGGTGTTTCCTGATGAACTGCCTGGTTTACCTCCAGTTCGTCAAGTCGAGTTTCATATTGACCTTGTACCCAATGCCAACCCGATTGCGAAAGCACCTTATCGTCTTGCACCGTCGGAGATGCAAGAGTTATCGAAACAGCTTCAAGAGTTATCTGATAAAGTATTCATCCGTCCGAGTTATTCACCTTGGGGAGCTCCTGTCCTCTTTGTGAAAAAGAAAGATGGATCTTTCGAATGTGTATCGATTATCGTGAGCTTAACAAGCTTACCATCAAGAATCGATATCCCCTACCTCGAATTGATGATCTCTTTGATCAGCTGCAAGGTGCTACCTGTTTTTCTAAGATCGATTTGCGTTCTAGGTTTCATCAGCTTCGTGTATTCGAAGAAGATATTCCCAAAACTGCGTTCCGCACGAGATATGGACACTATGAGTTTACTGTCATGCCTTTTGGTTTGACAAATGCTCCAGCTATCTTCATGGACTTAATGAACAGGGTCTGTAAACCTTATTTAGACAAGTTCTTCATTGTGTTCATCGACGATATTCTTATTTATTCGAAGTCTCGAGCCGATCACGAGCAACACCTTCGTTTAACTCTGGAACTCCTAAAGAAGGAACAACTTTTTGCTAAATTCTCCAAATGCGAATTCTGGCTTAAAGAAGTTCAATTTTTGGGACATATAGTCAACGAGCAGGGTATCCATGTGGATCCTTGCAAAATAGCAGCTATTAAGGATTGGAATACACCAACGACACCAACGGAGATTCGATCTTTTCTTGGTCTCGCTAGGTATTATCGTCGTTTCATTTCGAACTTCTCAAAGATTGCGGTTCCACTCACTGCTTTGACTCAAAAGAATAAGCCTTTTGAGTGGGGGCCCAAGCAAGAAGAAGCATTCCAAACGCTGAAATAGAAGCTGTGTAACGCTCTTGTTCTATCTTTACCCGAGGGAAACGATGATTTCGTTGTCTACTGCGATGCGTCCAACTTAGGCCTTGGTTGTGTTCTCATGCAACGAGGCAAAGTTATAGCGTATGCGTCTAGACAATTGAAAGTTCATGAAAAGAACCACACAACTCATGATCTGGAGTTGAGAGCTATAGTTTTTGCTCTCAAAATCTGGAGACACTATCTTTATGGTACGAAGTTTGTGGTTTTCACAGACCACAAAAGTCTCCATCATATTCTTAATCAGGAGGAGTTGAACATGAGGCAACGACGTTGGGTTGAACTCTTAAGTGATTATGATTGCGAGATTCGCTACCATCCTGGTAAGGCGAATGTTGTAGCCGATGCACTTAGTCGAAAAGAGCGAGTCAAGCTTCATTCTGTTCGAACTCTATCTGATCTTCAAACTCGTGTTCTTCAAGATCAACAATTTTGTGCTTCACAAAATTTGATAGGTGAGGAATTACCACGTCAACTTGAGCTTAAACTCAAAGCGAAGGACGATGGTTTGCTTTATTTCAAGGATCGTTTGTGGGTTCCAAAACAAGACGATCTTCGCACCTTGGTAATGGACGAATCTCAAAAGTCTCGATATTCTATCCATCCTGGTGCTGATAAAATGTACAAGGATCTTCGTACCAAGTTTTGGTGGCCTGGTATGAAGAAAGATGTTGCCTTGTATGTATCGAAATGCCTAACTTGTCTCAAAGTCAAGGCTGAACATCAACGACCTTCTGGTTTGCTTGTACAACCAGAGATACCGGTTTGGAAGTGGGAGAACATTGCTATGGATCTCATCACTAAATTACCGCGTACATCTAAAGGTCACGATGCTATTTGGGTTGTCATCGATCGATTAACGAAGTCAGCTCATTTTATTGCGATTCGCGACGATCTATCTGCTGATAAACTTGCAAAGATTTATGTTGATGAGATTGTATCACGACATGGTGTTCCTTTGGATATCATTTCTGATCGTGATGCTCGATTTTCATCTCATTTTTGGAGAACCATGCAATCTACTATGGGAACCCAACTAAATCTAAGCACTGCTTATCATCCCCAAATAGATGGACATTCCGAGAGGACGATTCAAACTATAGAGGATATGCTTAGAGCATGCGTGATAGACTTCGGTGGTAATTGGGATTCTCATCTGCCATTGATCGAGTTCTCTTACAACAATAGTTATCATGATAGCATCAATATGGCACCATTCGAAGCTCTTTACGGTCGAAAATGTCGTTCACCTGTCTGTTGGAATGAGATCGGTGAAGCTCAGCTTACTGGACCTGAGCTCATTCTGGAAGCGACATACAAAATCAAGAAAATTCGCGATAATCTTGTGACAGCTAGAAGCCATCAAAAGAGTTATGCGGATATACGACGCAAACCCTTAGAATTTCAAGTCGGAGACCATGTCCTACTCAAGGTGTCACCTTGGTAGGGAGTGGTGAGATTATGAAAGAAAGGAAAACTTGCACCCCGATATGTTGGACCATTTAAGATTGTTGAAAGAGTTGGAAAGGTTGCTTATCGACTAGAGCTACCTCCAGAGCTTGGAAATATTCATCCAACTTTTCACGTGTCCAATTTGCGGAAGTGTCTAGCTGACGCTGATCTTCACATTCCTCTCGACGAGATCCGAATCAATGAAACAATGCACTTTGTCGAGAAACCTGTGGAGATAGTGGACCGTACATTCAAACAGTTGAAGAACAAACGGATTCGATTGGTCAAGGTTCGCTGGGAATCCAAACGTGGCCCAGAGTTTACTTGGGAATGTGAGGACCAAATGAAGGCAAAATATCCGCAATTGTTCTCACAAGTTTCCTCTAGTTAAAATTTCGGGACGAAATTTGCTAAAGTAGGGGAGACTGTGACAACTCTGTTCTGTAATCATCGTGCAATGCAAAACAATGTCAATTATTAATAAAACAATGTGTTTTGGTGTTACTATATGTGTTTTATGTGTTTGGTGATTTTACGATTTGATTCGATTCGATTTCAAGCTTTAAATCGCTTTCTGGAAAGTTATACGCAAACTGGTGCGTAAACGCAGTCAGTTTAACGCAAAAAACACTCCGGGATAGTGAAATAGGCTTATCATACCTTAAATAACCTTCACATAACTTAGAAATAAGTTTTGGATGGTTTGGTGTAACGAAAACAAGTTTATTTGATCGCAGGGACTATTTGTGTCAAACTGCGAAACTATACCGATTTGTATGGTAACAAACATTCCGGAACTTGATCATAAGTTAAACATACCCTAAATATCCTTTACATAGCTTAGAAATAGGCTTTGAGGGGTTCGGTATGCTAAAATAAACTTATTGGTCATTCAGGGACTAAAAGCGTCAAAAAGTGCACAAGTTTGCATTTTCGCGCATATCTTACGTTCTGAATATATCCGGACATCCAAAAATATATGTAATCATTAAAATATCTTATTTTAGTGATTGGCATGATAAAATTCCATTCGTCGCTCAATTTGGATCGTTTTTGCGTCCGTTACGACTTCCGTCGTAATTAACTGAACAACGCGATCATACGACCAAACGAACCGACATCTGAGATATTTTTGAACATTTTTTGAGTTCCCTATACTTTAGCTTCATTTTGGAGCCTTGAAATGAGGTTAACGGGGCTTAAACGTGTCAAAAATGGGTCGAAATCCAAGTTTTTGAAGTGCAGGGACCTGTTTTGACATTTCTGCCAAACTTTCCTCAGGCGGGGCGTGTAAGACTTCTTTGAGTCTTACGCGGGGCGTGTGAAAGTGCCCAGCGATAGAAAATCAGTTTTTGGCATTTTGTTTGAACTTCAGGGGCTGTTTATGTAAATTCTTTGTGTGGTAACCAAGTTATTTCTTCCCCAAGGCTTCTAACCTGCGTGAAACAAGTGTATGGATGAGATTTAATGCTTGGAGGTTACACAAACATGTGTAATGATCTTATGATCTTGCAACAAGTATATATAGCCATCCATTTCTCACTTGTTACTTGCTCATTTCTCTCCTCTCTTCTCTACAATCTGGTTTGGGAGCTCTCTCAACTGATTGGAACTTGTTTTTTCTTGTAGAAAAGATTGCAAGGACCCATAGTGTGCATTCTTTCATTCTTTTTAATGTTTTCCTAGTTTGAAAGTCAAATATAGTTTGACTTTCAGTTTGACCAGTCTTTGGTCAACGCAAAGTTCGGTTGAACTTTGCTACGTGATTGTAATCATGTTGTTTATAATCCTTAGTGATTATACCCACTGATTATCACGTTAACTAGGTGTAGTGACGAGTCAAAGTTTCGGTCAAAATGCGTTTTAGCACGCATTTTGCAATGGAACTACTTTTAGGTATCAAAACACTTTGTTTTGATACCAAATCAGTAGGTTAAACATGTTTTGATGTGTTTAGCTCGTCACTTTCAGTTAGTTCTTGTTTAGAGTCGTAAGTCAAGCGGTCTAAACCACCGCTTAGACTTTCGAACTTGACCCGTTTGGTCGATCTTTAGGATCCGACTAGGCATGGTTAGTGACCATAGTTGCATAGGGAATAACCTTCCGAGGTTATACCTTATGGTCACCGAGTTTAAGTAGTTGTATGATAGGTGGATTATATGCCTTAGCTAAATTACTAAAATGCCCTTTTCATGCATAATTGGACTTTAAGCATATGTAACTTAACTTTTGTCACCTAAACTGATATGCAACTTATTTAAAAATGTTAGGGCATATATGTCACACCCCCAAAATACCACCTAGGGAGTGTCCCTGTTAGGCGTGTGACATACCAATAACGAGCCACCAATTACATTTAACCCATACAAGTTATAAATAAAATCCCCATTATTAATAAAAAACATCTTCAACAAGTTTAAACGAAAACCAATAAGTTCAGCGGAAGCAAATTGTAAACGAAATTAAACTGTTTCAAAACCCAAGTATAGTTTCATGAAATCAATCGCATAAATCCTCACAGTCGACCCATGACCACTCCAGCTACTCCAGACACCAAGTTCCCCAAATCCAAGATACCTAACGACCTGCGAGCATGCAACAAGTGTATCAGACAATGCTGGTGAGTTCATAGTTTTACAAAAACGTTGGTTACCAAGTGTTTAGTTAATCCATTGAAGTTAATTCCGAAAGTAATATTGAAAACAATGTTGATAATACCCCAATACAAGACGGCTTCTGATTATTTTGCCCTTTCTCCAATGCTCCTATCAAAGCATTGGTCATGACTAGGTCATTAGTTCAACACCCGTCCTCCCAGGTACGGGGTGAGGTTGCCAAACCTAAGTAGCGCTACTAACTAATACCATGTTACCTTCCTGGTAACCAAACAACACGGAGGGACTTTAAAGGTGATAGGAAGAGTATATTATCCAACATTCCCGTTTTTACCCAAAAGATTTATCCCTTCCCGGGATACCCACTGACTGTCCCAACCACCGGGACGCATGCTCAAGAGAGATGAACTCACCTTTGATTTGCTCGGTAAGGTTAACTACCCGTTTATCAGTGGTCAAACACGTCCTAGCATGAGTACCAATATCAATCAGTTTATACTCACATTGCATCACATAGCTTATCACATATTCACAAATAGCAGACTAGTACGGCACGTATTCCTACTATCTATCATAACAAGTGTACGAACCACAACACCCTCATGTTACAACTCCGCATTCTCCAATATCATGAACTCATACAGTTATGTTCACAAGCTAACTACATATTATGTACTAAGCATTCAAGTCACACGTTACCTTGTTTCATCGATATAACTGACTAACACATAACGGTCTATTACGTTAAGCAACTTGAAGTGCGGCCCATTGGGCTTTGCCAATGTGAGTGCGTGTGTGGCCCAGTTATTAGTCATCCGACCCATACTAATGGATCAAATTATATGTGTGTATGTGTAACAACTATATGCGGCCCAAGCTAAAAGAAACAATCCAATACTCTAGCAATCCATTTAACAAATATCAACCAACTAATATATATATATTACCTGTTAAAGCATTTGGCCCAAACAAAAGTCCCAAATCATGTGTTCAATGTTCAGAACCGTTATCAAATAACAACTAAGTCATACCATCTAAGGAACAATTAAATTATGCAAATTATGTATAACCTCACTATGGATCTAATACACATAATCACAGACGATCATGTTTAATAAACACATGGTTTATTTTATGATATTGTCCAAATTATGGGTATTCACACTAAACTACTTCATTAATCCCCTAACCGAATTTATATGATATGAATTCATCTTTTACCCAGTAGACGTGCACAAAATACCCAGCCCAACATAAATTCAATAAAAGAAACCTTGTAGTCCAGCCCGTGCCTGCGTGGCCCAAATATATCCCAAGCCCAGCAAGCAAGAGGGATCCAATTCTTGTACTTACCCATTACAATCTCTCGGCCCAGGCTCCTATATCATTGTTACTATGATTTAGTTAGTTGTTTACTAAGATATTGAGTCAAAACTCAATCCCAATGTTCCAATTCTTATTATTCATAGGTTATGTCTAATCCTCGTGACATCAGTAACCCCTAATTATATATACCCACAAGCATTTAACATACTACCCCTAAACCAATCACAACAATACAAACCATTAGACCGAAACCCTTATCAAACAACTATCATTATGCCTTATCATTATATATTCTAGATTAATGTTTAATATATATCCTCTTAACCTCCAGTTTAATGATCCAGTAAATAACCCATCATAGCATCATTTACATTAACCATGTTAACAACTCATAGCAACACACCAATCATGCAAACCAAATCCCTCGAACTAGTTTGCCAGAAATCATTCGTTATGGCCGTACTTAAATCAATCTACATGTAGTCATCACAACTATTTCGAATACACAACCATCAACAGGTTTCATGCGGATTCGGTATGCAGATTTATTAACCCTTTTATAGCATGCAACCTAACATTAATTAACATGTATGAACATAACATAATCTTCCTCACATTTACGATTAGACACACAATATCCAATTATCATTTAGAAGTTAATATGAGCATGTATTACTAACCCAGAAAGTTTGATCGACAGGCTGATGACTAGAAGGGGGTTTTCCCTGTTGCCGTGCGTACGTAGGGGATGTAGGGTTCCTTTCTTGTGATTTAAGTTTAATCTAATTAGAAGCCATAATACGTATTCATATAGTTGTTGTTTGGGGCGGTTTACTCTGATGGCCGAAGTGGGCTCAAGCCCATATGTTTGGGCTACCGTAACACATGGCAAAGCAGCCATCACAAGGTGCAAAAAGTGGCGATTTGGGGTTTTTAATCCAATTGGGGCCGTGTGTATGTATGCATCTACACCAACCAGGCCGGCCCAATTGGGCTTGATGATTTGGGCTTCTAGGTGGCCGAGATACAGACAACTCAAAAGGGTGGGCCGGATTAGTTTGGAATTGCAATGACCATAAAGTGAAGTGTATGTGAGTGGCCCAACATACATGTTGCCCAAACGTAACCGTTAGGCCCAAAGAATTGTGTGCGGTCCAAATATGGCTCAAGCGAGAGACTAGACGACACTACATTATTTACTCTACTACGTACGTACCAATACGCCAATGCGACATAAGTAATTAAACACATATATAACACAATTAATTCATATAACACATTTAACAACTTCATGTACCGTTAATATGCACACATAAATATCTAATGATGTACACGTGTAATCTAGCGCCAAAGATCATGGAGTCTAAGTAACGCTAACCTTAGATATTCGGGTTGTCACATCATCCCCAACTTGAAAGAAATTTCGTCCCGAAATTTGACAAGTAAGCACAGAAGAGTGAAGCGATAGAAACTCAAATTAAACTATATGTAATACTACACAAATAATAATCACGAATAATAATCAAGCATTACACGCAATCACTAAGCATCTAGATAACTGCACAGACACCACGTAAACCAAATTGTAAAACAGGATTGCGAGGTCAGTTGGGTGTCAATTCGGCCTGGGTCATAGCAATGTGACCACGTCCACCACCTCGGCCTCCTCCACGTCCACTCATGGTTCTATATAAGAGAAGGGAACAATCTTAAGGGTCGAAATGAGGTAAAAGTCGAGTATCACGTTGAAATCTACAAACTACCAAGTTTACACACAATAGGGCAGAACCCTTCCCACGCTCGTTAAGCCTCACTGGGACTTGCATGCACCTCGCGTTATTATTATGTGTGCACCCATAATAATAAGACGATTTGCATGCTTATCTCAGTGCCTCTTAACTTGCGCTAAAAGGTTCCCCACATTCAAATAGCAAGCGAAAGGTTTTATAGGATCAAGAATCACAATAGTCGAAGGGTAGTGTCACACTAACAGTTCACATAACAGGGGTTGGTAATGTAAGGGCTCATGCTGTGGTGCCAAGTGTGCATTCACGTGTAATGTTATACATAAGTGTACACTAAATATGCTATGCAATCGTAAATGAGAAACGAACCTTGCAGTCTGGAGCTGAGTGTCATGGTCGATTTCGGTGTTGTTCGGTTATAGTCTGGTTTTATGAAAACGTTTTAAAACCAAGTTCACTATAACCAATGGCTCTGATACCAAACTGTCACACCCCCAAAATACCACCTAGGGAGTGTCCCTGTTAGGCGTGTGACATACCAATAACGAGCCACCAATTACATTGAACCCATACAAGTTATAAATAAAATCCCCATTATTAATAAAAAACATCTTCAACAAGTTTAAACGAAAACCAATAAGTTCAGCGGAAGCAAATTGTAAACGAAATTAAACTGTTTCAAAACCCAAGTATAGTTTCATGAAATCAATCGCATAAATCCTCCCAGTCGACCCATGACCACTCCAGCTACTCCAGACAGCAAGTTCCCCAAATCCAAGATACCTAACGACCTGCGAGCATGCAACAAGTGTATCAGACAATGCTGGTGAGTTCATAGTTTTACAAAAACGTTGGTTACCAAGTGTTTAGTTAATCCATTGAAGTTAATTCCGAAAGTAATATTGAAAACAATGTTGATAATACCCCAATACAAGACGGCTTCTGATTATTTTGCCCTTTCTCCAATGCTCCTATCAAAGCATTGGTCATGACTAGGTCATTAGTTCAACACCCGTCCTCCCAGGTACGGGGTGAGGTTGCCAAACCTAAGTAGCGCTACTAACTAATACCATGTTACCTTCCTGGTAACCAAACAACACGGAGGGACTTTAAAGGTGATAGGAAGAGTATATTATCCAACATTCCCGTTTTTACCCAAAAGATTTATCCCTTCCCGGGATACCCACTGACTGTCCCAACCACCGGGACACATGCTCAAGAGAGATGAACTCACCTTTGATTTGCTCGGTAAGGTTAACTACCCGTTTATCAGTGGTCAAACACGTCCTAGCATGAGTACCAATATCAATCAGTTTATACTCACATTGCATCACATAGCTTATCACATATTCACAAATAGCAGACTAGTACGGCACGTATTCCTACTATCTATCATAACAAGTGTACGAACCACAACACCCTCATGTTACAACTCCGCATTCTCCAATATCATGAACTCATACAGTTATGTTCACAAGCTAACTACATATTATGTACTAAGCATTCAAGTCACACGTTACCTTGTTTCATCGATATAACTGACTAACACATAACGGTCTATTACGTTAAGCAACTTGAAGTGCGGCCCATTGGGCTTTGCCAATGTGAGTGCGTGTGTGGCCCAGTTATTAGTCATCCGACCCATACTAATGGATCAAATTATATGTGTGTATGTGTAACAACTATATGCGGCCCAAGCTAAAAGAAACAATCCAATACTCTAGCAATCCATTTAACAAATATCAACCAACTAATATATATATATATTACCTGTTAAAGCATTTGGCCCAAACAAAAGTCCCAAATCATGTGTTCAATGTTCAGAACCGTTATCAAATAACAACTAAGTCATACCATCTAAGGAACAATTAAATTATGCAAATTATGTATAACCTCACTATGGATCTAATACACATAATCACAGAGGATCATGTTTAATAAACACATGGTTTATTTTATGATATTGTCCAAATTATGGGTATTCACACTAAACTACTTCATTCATCCCCTAACCGAATTTATATGATATCAATTCATCTTTTACCCAGTAGACGTGCACAAAATACCCAGCCCAACATAAATTCAATAAAAGAAACCTTGTAGTCCAGCCCGTGCCTGCGTGGCCCAAATATATCCCAAACCCAGCAAGCAAGAGGTATCCAATTCTTGTACTTACCCATTACAATCTCTCGGCCCAGGCTCCTATATCATTGTTATTATGATTTAGTTAGTTGTTTACTAACATATTGAGTCAAAACTCAATCCCAATGTTCCAATTCTTATTATTCATAGGTTATGTCTAATCCTCGTGACATCAGTAACCCCTAATTATATATACCCACAAGCATTTAACATACTACCCCTAAACCAATCACAACAATACAAACCATTAGACCGAAACCCTTATCAAACAACTATCATTATGCCTTATCATTATATATTCTAGATTAATGTTTAATATATATCCTCTTAACCTCCAGTTTAATGATCCAGTAAATAACCCATCATAGCATCATTTACATTAACCATGTTAACAACTCATAGCAACACACCAATCATGCAAACCAAATCCCTCGAACTAGTTTACCAGAAATCATTCGTTATGGCCGTACTTAAATCAATCTACATGTAGTCATCACAACTATTTCGAATACACAACCATCAACAGGTTTCATGCGGATTCGGTATGCAGATTTATTAACCCTTTTATAGCATGCAACCTAACATTAATTAACATGTATGAACATAACATAATCTTCCTCACATTTACGATTAGACACACAATATCCAATTATCATTTAGAAGTTAATATGAGCATGTATTACTAACCCAGAAAGTTTGATCGACAGGCTGATGACTAGAAGGGGGTTTTCCCTGTTGCCGTGCGTACGTAGGGGATGTAGGGTTCCTTTCTTGTGATTTAAGTTTAATCTAATTAGAAGCCATAATACGTATTCATATAGTTGTTGTTTGGGGCGGTTTACTCTGATGGCCGAAGTGGGCTCAAGCCCATATGTTTGGGCTACCGTAACACATGGCAAAGCAGCCATCACAAGGTGCAAAAAGTGGCGATTTGGGGTTTTTAATCCAATTGCGGCCGTGTGTATGTATGCATCTACACCAACCAGGCCGGCCCAATTGGGCTTGATGATTTGGGCTTCTAGGTGGCCGAGATACAGACAACTCAAAAGGGTGGGCCGGATTAGTTTGGAATTGCAATGACCATAAAGTGAAGTGTATGTGAGTGGCCCAACATACATGTTGCCCAAACGTAACCGTTAGGCCCAAAGAATTGTGTGCGGTCCAAATATGGCTCAAGCGAGAGACTAGACGACACTACATTATTTACTCTACTACGTACGTACCAATACGCCAATGCGACATAAGTAATTAAACACATATATAACACAATTAATTCATATAACACATTTAACAACTTCATGTACCGTTAATATGCACACATAAATATCTAATGATGTACACGTGTAATCTAGCGCCAAAGATCATGGAGTCTAAGTAACGCTAACCTTAGATATTCGGGTTGTCACAATATAATACTTGTCATAGGACTAGTTAGACGTCTCAAACGCGTTTGCACGCACGACGCGTTAAAGTAGCGTAAGCTACCTAAACGGGTCGTAACGGGTCGAAAGCACTTAGGTTAGGTTTCAATCTAGGATGTAGGCTTTGTTAAACCATATCACATGAGTTCCAACACTCATTTGGTTTACAAGACCTCATTCTGTCCGATCTCCCGATTTAGGCGTCTATTGTTTGACTAGTGATTCGATTATTAGGTGCTGCTTGCGTTTCCTTGGTTTGATTGAGCTTGTTGAAGTTCTTTAGATTGAGGATACTTTGCACTTCAATGTGAGTACATAGTTCCTCTATTTTATTGTTTTCAGTTGTTTTGGGGTGATTCATATGTACAAAACAATTTCAAGGTTTAAACGATGATTTCAAAAACGATTAAGATGGTTTATACAAAACTAATAACGATTTCAGTAAGGTGAACAAGACTTGTTGGTTGTAATTACATAACGAATGACATTCATTAATTTTGGCCGAACCGACCAGTATTAGGTTATGGTACCATAGGATCTGACAAATCCCGTTATCAGACTACACCCATGGTTATGTGTGGGGGTTATGTAGTTAACGACCGAATCCGTGATTGTTAACTTACCCTTTGGTGGTTTGTTAATACGAGAAACGAGTGAGATGAGTCACGAAGGTTTGAATGTTATTAGCGAGACGACCAAAAGTAGTTTCACTATTAAAACGAATATGATTTTGGGACGAGTTAAACGATTTGAGACGATTTAAACGAGATAAACGATTTGGACAAACGATTGGTTTTGGGGTGGTGATTAGATAATGGAATGAGTGTAGTATGATAGAATCATGGTAGATACGCCGCTAGTGCATCTTATATATAAGTGCTTCTATCATATTACATTGCGTGTCATTATTTAGTTCACTGGGGAAAAGATTTTGAAACGATGTCACACAACGAGGTTTTCGAAACGATATAAACCATACGAGTTTTATTAACGAGTTTTTACGAGATGTTTACGAGTTGTTTTACTAAAACAAATGTTTTTGGGTTAAGAATCATGGCTATGAGATTTTATATACTATAACCATCTTGATTTGAGTTGGTTAAATTATGTTGCAATACATACTTTTTAAAACGAAGTTTGTACTTTTGACTCTTGTAGTCTAACAAGGTACTGCAACATAAAAACGAGCCATGAATCCGATACTCCCATAAAACCTATGTACTCGCCAGCATTTCTTTCCTGACTCTATTTTTACGTATGTTTCAGGTGGTATTGCTTGATGTTACTTGCTAGGAAGCTTGTGTCACATAGGACCTGGACGAGGCCTTAGTGACTTAAAAACAGGTATAAACAATGTGTAGTATGTTTGATTTGGTTTAAAGACAATGTACATTACATAATAATTCAATAAAACAAAACATTTGGTTACCATGGTTGTGGAACGATGATTCTGTTGCAACACTCCCTGACGTTTCCGCCACGGTTTGTTGTTTTAACGTGGTCGGGGTGTGACAATTGAAGAGATAACAAACTCTTATAAATTGTTGTTCTTTGTTCATCTCAATCATACATCTTTATTATTTACATTTTTATATTTGTAAAAAACATGCAATTAAGCATGCCTTTTGGTCCAAAGAAAAGGGGAGATGCATCGAGGAAGAAGAATGACACCATTTCTAAAACTTCAACAAACCTTGAATCTCATTCTCATGGTACAAATCCTTTGGTAATTTCGTATTTTAAAATATATTATTTATTGTTATTTTTTGTGAAATTGTTTTACTCTTTGTGGCTTGTTGTATTTAAAGGAGAAACTGGTTGTATAGAAGGAATGACGCGTGACTACCAAGATACAAACATAACAAATGATATGTACAGAAGGAATGAGGCATGACTGCAAAGATACGATATAGCGTGTAAAATTTCACCATCTTGTGTAGATATAAACTTTATTATTTTATGGAGTTTTATATTAATCTCTTCTTACTTCCATTCATAAGTTTTTTTTTATTCTGATGTTAATTATTTCATTTCAAATCAATTGTTCTACAATGTTTTGGTGAATATCGTGTACGATGCGTTTGGCTCGATGGGCATGTCATTAACATATTTATCTAAATACATTAGAAAACAAAACGAATGGACAAAATCAATCATTCTACAATGTTTTGGTGAATATCTTGTACGATGTGTTCGAGTTGATGGGCATATTATTAACATATCTATCTAAATATACTATAAAACAAAGTGGATGGACAAAATCAATCATTCTGCAATGTTTTGATGGATATCTTGTATGATGTGTTCAACACGATGGGCGCATCATTAGCACATCTATCTAAATACATTATAAAACAAAGCGGATGACAAAGATGTAACTTACTTAAAATTTGTCACTTACAACATATTTTATCTATGGCATCACATACCACATCTAAATGTAGATGATCTTACAATTTTGCATCTCTTAATAATTAAATATACACTCATCCTCTACCATATCAGTTTCTTCCTCTTTTGAGTTTTCATCAAATAAGCATAATCATTTATGAAAAAATAGTAATAATATCAAATATTATAATATTAACCCCGCATTAAAAAAATAATCAAATTCTAACAAATAACGGAAAGCAATACGTAAAAATAAAAAAAATTACAAGTTTAATAATAAGATTAAGGTTATTTAAATAGTCCGGCTATTCAATATTATAATATTAATGTCACACCCCCAAAATCCACCCGCGGATAACACCCGCTTCGAGGGCGTGACTGACCAGGATCCAGCCACCAATTATACTGAATAACTAAATGGATAACAAAAGTAGTACTTACTAACCATACGATTAGCAAGTGTTAAGTTTAGGGTTCAAGTCTTAAGTTCAGAGTAAAATGTAGCGGAAGCATAATTAACAGTTTTAAACATTGTTCATAAGGTAAACATGATAAATGCCCAACACACGGGCAGACGACCACTACACATCCCAAGTAGCTGCTCCAGTCACTGGCCACCTGCAAAGCATGCAGTAAGGGGGTCAACAATAATGCTGAGTGAGTTCACTAGTTGTCCAGTTTTAATTACCAAAAACTTGTTTCACCAGTTAATTTACCCGTTTATACAAGCCATGGGGAGCTACCCCAAAAGTTAGCGACTAAACTGTTTTTCCAATACCGAACACTAGGTAACCGAATGCGTTTCCGCAGGATGCCCCGATGTCAATGTTCTATCAGCATTGACGGATGCCTGAGTACATTAGTTCACGACCGATCCCATACCATGGCACGGTGTGAGGCTGGTAAGACCTAAATAGCGCTATCAACTAATAACCCGTTCGCCTGGCACCGGCGACTAATCGGTATTATGTAGTAGGGACTTGAGTGATAGAGTTGCGTTTAGTGCCGTTAGTTGCATTCCGTATAAACAGTAATTAACTAAAAAGGTTTCCCAATACTAGGGAAGATAAAGTAAGTTTGTTCCCAATAACTAGGGAAGGAATGTAGACGGTATCCCCTTTACAAGGGGATATGGTTGTTTTAGTCTCGTGTCCCAAACCACCGGGACGCATGCTTTTAAGTTGTGAACTCACCTTGGGTTGCTCGGTATGATACGTTACTTGGTTAAGTATGTTGGTCACCACGTCCTAGCATGGTTACCAAGTATGGGTCAAGTCGGGTACAAATAAACACGTATAGCATGTACGTATACAAACAGTAACATGTAGACAAACAGTAGCAGATCAGAATGAAGTCCAGTCAATAGGAGGCCCAACAGTTGAAGCCCAAAACACAAGACAAACAGTCAAGGCCCAATAACATAAAACAGCCCAGTCGAAACTAAGGTGGTTGCGACTCGCAACCGAGGTTGCGACTCGTAACTGCGGTCTCGGTCCGTCACGCTTTGGTTGCGACTCGCAATCAGAGATTCCGACTCGCAACCGGCGGTTTCGACAAAGCAGCTGTGGTTACGACTCGCAATCGGATCGATACGCGTTGATTACGACTCGCAACCGGGAGGTCTCGACAAATCTTGGTGCGGTCTCGAGTAGCAACCAAAGGTTGCGACTCGCAACCGTAGCTACGTGTGCATGAAGACCTTCTAGAACCTGTCATTTTGTACGAACCAATGGAAATGCATTTTCATGAAACCAATATGTACCATTTCCACTAAAACATGTTTGTTTGTCTGATCATTAGCCAAAACAGATCAAATATACATATTTCAAAAATATTTCAAAGGCATTCAAATTGTTCTTCATGTTCATCAAGCAATATTCAAACTATATTCATCATTTGTAACCCAAACCATAAGATCAAGGAACACCTATTTAACATAATCTGTTTTACATAATCGGCTTTATTATTCTCGGTTCCTAGTCTAGCATGCTTCATCATAAATCACAATTCGTGAGACTAAGTAAATTATGCATACCACTTGGTCAAAATCATCCTAACAAGCATTTAGCATTATCCGAATATCACAACCATTTAACACCAAACCGGATATCATAACAACAAACATCATAAACATTCACAACAAACATCATCAAGTAACCATCTTCCTTAGCATATTTTATGAACATACAAGCCTAAGATTCATACTAAAACCTCTAATCACATCAACAAGCATAGGACCATAGCAATCACCAACAATCATGGACATAAAAACACTAACCGGTTACTCGGTGTTGAGAGAAAAGGGGTGTTCGGGTGGTCTCTTGGTTCGGCCAATCTTCCTTGTTGATAGCTCACTTGATCCGAGAGATATGGAGGAATGGAGAGATGATTTTGGTTGCTAGAAACTTAGGGTTTTAGGGTTTAGTGAAGAAGATGAGAGGAGAGTGTGAGAAGAGAGTGTGTAAAATGGATAAGGGAGGTGGGGTTGGGTTTATATAGTGTACCGAGTGGGCTTAGGGGATTCCGGCTTGGGTTTCTCGGTCACAAGGCCCAAACCGGCCCAAGTGCTTCACTGTTCACTCGAGACCGCGGTCTCGAGTCGGGTTGAGGTTTCGGTTTACATATATATATATAACACATACATATACATATATACACATAAGTAAATCGGCATATAACACATAATAGCAAATAGTTTTTCATACATTTTTACTGTTAGTCGATTACGTACACGTTTGTTACATCGAAAGGTTATCCGGAAAGATCCGAGGTGTCACATTATCCCCAAGTTTTAGGAACTTTCGTCCCGAAAGTTAAGGCAGCCACTGTCAAGCTAGTGTACGTGAAAGCGTTTCAACGGGGTGTCACATCATCCCCCCGTTAGTTTGGAATTTCGTCCCGAAATTCGTTCGTAGCTTCAGTGCTGGGATTTTCGTTAGGGAACAGCTGGGGATATTTGTGCTCCATCTGGTCTTCCCGCTCCCAGGTATACTCCGGGCCACGTCGTGAGTTCCAACGGACTCGTACAAGAGGTATCTGGCTACGTTTGAGGGTCTTGATCACTCGATCCGTGATCTCGATCGGTTCCTCAGTAAAGTGTAGCTGTTCGTCAATCGTTAGTTCCTTAAAAGGAATCACAAGTGTTTCATCCGACAAACACTTCTTCAGGTTGGATACGTGAAAAACGTTGTGTACCGCACTCAGTTCTTCAGGCAGGTTCAATCTATAAGCGACCTTACCGATCTTCTCGGTAATTTCGAATGGTCCAATGTATCGCGGATTAAGCTTGCCCCGTTTACCAAAGCGAACCACACCCTTCCAGGGTGAGACTTTAAGTAGAACCCGGTCACCGACCTGGAATTCCAATGGTTTCCTACGCTTATCAGCGTAGCTCTTCTGACGGTCACGAGCTGCCGCCATGCGTTGTCTGATCTGGGCAATCTTTTCCGTTGTATCTACCACCATCTCTGGGCCTGTGATTTGACTATCACCGATTTCTGCCCAGCAGAGAGGTGACCGGCATTTACGACCGTACAATGCCTCAAAAGGTGCTGCCTGAATACTAGTGTGGTAGCTGTTGTTGTAGGAGAACTCTACTAACGGTAGATGCTTCTCCCAGTTCTTGCCAAAATCGATCACACACGCCCTAAGCATGTCTTCGAGAGTTTGGATGGTACGTTCGGACTGTCCATCCGTTTGCGGGTGATAAGCAGTGCTCATATCCAAACGTGAGCCAAAGCAATTGTGCATAGCTTGCCACAGTTCCGAAGTAAATCGAGCATCTCGGTCGGAAATAATTGAGGTTGGCACTCCGTGCCTCGATACTACTTCCTTTAAGTAAATCTCCGCCAAGGTAGAGAACTTGTCTGTTTCCTTAATAGCCAGAAAGTGCGCGGACTTGGTCAGTCGATCCACTATTACCCAAATAGCATCATTTCCGCGTTGAGATCTAGGTAGCCCTGTAACAAAATCCATGGAAATTTGCTCCCATTTCCATTTCGGGATTTCTGGTTGTTGGAGTAGACCTGCTGGCTTCTGGTATTCTGTCTTGACTCTCGCGCAAGTCAAGCATTTGCTGACGTATGTTGCTATGTGGGCCTTCATACCAGGCCACCAATACGTAGTCTTCAAGTCGTGGTACATCTTGTCCGAACCAGGATGTACTGAGTAGCGGGACTTGTGGGCTTCATCCATCACGAGTTCACGTAAATCTCCAAGGAGTGGAACCCAGATACGCCCTGCTACATAGTAAGCACCATCTTCTTTCTGTTCCAATTGCTGTCTCGATCCTCGCAGAGACTCAGCCCTGATGTTTTCCGGCTTCAATGCTTCTACTTGAGCATTCCGAATCTGGGTAGGGAGGTTAGACTGGATGGTAAGTTGCAGTGCTCGCACGCGCTTTGGTACGGTGTCCTTTCGGCTGAGGGCGTCTGCCACGACATTGGCTTTGCCCGGATGGTATTTGATGGCGCATTCGCAGTCATTCAAGAGTTCGACCCATCGACGTTGTCTCATGTTCAATTCCTTTTGCCTAAAGATATGCTCGAGACTCCTGTGATCGGTGTAAATAGTGCACTTGGTACCGTACAGGTAATGTCTCCATATCTTAAGAGCAAAAACCACTGCTCCCAGTTCCAAGTCGTGCGTCGTGTAGTTCTTTTCGTGCGTCTTGAGTTGTCGAGAGGCGTAGGCAATAACTTTCTCGCGTTGCATTAACACGCAACCGAGCCCATGAATAGATGCATCGCAGTAAACCACAAAGTCGTCAGTGCCGTCAGGCAACGAGAGAATAGGAGCGCTACAGAGGTTATCCTTAAGCTTCTGAAAAGCAGATTCCTGTGCTGCATTCCACTTGTAGGCGACGCCTTTCTGAGTAAGAGTCGTGAGGGGTTGTGCAATCTTGGAGAATCCCTGAATGAATCTGCGGTAGTAGCCCGCCAAACCCAAAAATTGGCGAACTTCAGTGGGAGTCTTAGGCGTAGGCCAGTTCTTTATCGATTCGATCTTAGCGGGGTCGACGTGAATTCCGTTCTTATTAACTACATGGCCGAGGAAATGGACTTCCCGAAGCCAGAAGTCACATTTAGAGAATTTGGCGTACAGTTGCTCGTTGCGAAGGAGTTCGAGGATAAGGCGTAGGTGCTGTTCATGCTCTTCTTGACTTTTCGAATAAATCAGAATGTCGTCGATAAACACAATCACGAATTTATCGAGGTAAGGCTTACATACGCGGTTCATCAGATCCATGAACACTGCAGGCGCGTTGGTCATTCCAAAAGGCATAACGAGGAACTCGTAATGACCATAACGAGTCCTGAACGCAGTCTTGGAGATATCTTCATTACGAACTCTCAGCTGATGATAGCCTGATCGCAGGTCAATCTTTGAATAGTAGCTCGATCCTTGCAACTGATCGAATAGGTCGTCGATGCGCGGGAGAGGGTAACGATTCTTGATGGTAACTTTGTTCAACTCACGGTAGTCGATGCACATTCGGAATGTGCCATCCTTCTTCTTGACAAAAAGTACTGGGGCTCCCCAGGGTGACGAACTAGGACGGATAAATCCTTTATCCAATAGTTCCTGTAATTGCGTAGAGAGTTCCTTCAGTTCTGCAGGGGCTAAACGGTACGGTGCACGAGCTATGGGTGCTGCTCCGGGAGCTAGCTCGATTTGGAATTCGACCTGACGGTGAGGAGGGAGTCCAGGTAGTTCCTCAGGAAATACCTCGGGATAATCGCGTACTACAGGAAAATCTTCAATCCTCTTTTCCTTTTCGTGGGTGTTGGTGACGAGTGCTAGGATAGCGGTGTGCCCTTTCTGCAAACACTTCTGGGCTTTTAAAAGCGAGATAATGCCTGTGACTTCTCCACCTTTGTTGCCTTTAACGATGAGGGGTTGACCAGAACGGCGAGGTATACGAACTGCTTTCTCCTGACAGAGGATTTCAGCGCAATGTTTGGATAACCAATCCATGCCAATGATGACGTCGAAGCTTCCGAGTTTAACAGGGAAAAGATCGATACTAAACGTGTGGCCAGACAATTCTAGGGTGCAGTCGTGGATCACATGCGTGGCCTCGATGTTCTTACCATTAGCTATCTCGACGGTATGCTTAGAACTTAATAATGCAGGCGAGTGCTTAAGTTTCTTACTAATGCGAAGGGATACATAACTGGCATCGGCACCGGAATCAAATAACACAGAAACATAACGATCATCAAGTAGGAACTTACCCGCCACGACGTTGGGGTCGTTCCTTGCTTCGCCAGCTCCAATCACGAAAGCTCTTCCCCTTGCATTCCCCGCATTGTTGTTCTGCTCATTGTTCCCAGCTCCCTGATTGTTGTTGCGATTCTGATTCAGTTCAGGGCAATCCTTTCGCATGTGCCCTGTTGCCCCGCATTTAAAACATGCTCTGTTGTTTCCCTGCTGCTGTTGCTGTTGGGGTTGTTGCTGATTCTGCCTTGCTGGGAACTGACTTCTGCAATCCTTTGCTTCGTGCCCCATCTTGTGGCATCGCTGACACTGACCCTTGTTGCATGCCCCATTGTGGTGCCTGTTACACTTGTTGCACTTAGGGTAGTTTCCCCGGTAGCCACCCTGTTGCTGAGTGCCTTTGTTGTTGTCAGTTTTCCTTTGCTGAGCTGGGGCTTGAGTAGGGTTAGCATCCTTGCCCTGATTTCCATCCCACTTCCGTTTACCATCACTAGAACTTCCTTCCGCAGCACTGATCCTTTTGGGCAACCTGCCCTCTTCCACAGCCTGATCAGTGAGTTTGTGAGCAAGTCGAACAATTGGCTGAATGGTAGTGTGGTTGGCTGAAGTTACATGGCTTCGGATTTCTGGAGCTAGACCCTTGATGTACAATTCGATCCTTCGGTACATGGGTCGGGACATGTTTGGACAAAGAGCAGCATAGTCGTTGGACAGCTTGGTGTAGGTCTCAATCTCTGACCCAACCATCTTGAGTTCATAGTACTCATTTTCCAGCTTGTGGATGTCATCCCTGTGACAGTACTCTTCCTTGATCATATCCTTGAAATCTTCCCACGCAGTAGCGTTAGCAGTCTCCAAACCAAGCATTTGAATTTGCGCCTTCCACCATGAAAGTGCGCTTCCCTCTAGAGTACCAGTAGCAAACTTTACCCAATTAGCAGGGGGACACTCGCAAACAGCGAAAACAGCTTCGACCTTCTCGATCCAGTGTAGAAGTCCTATGGCACCCTCAGTGCCACTGAATGGAAGAGGCTTGCAATCCATGAAGGTCTTGAAGGTACAAACACGTGGTTGCACAGGTGCAGGCTGACCTGTTGTGAGGAGTGAAGCGAAATAGGTTTAGAGGCGAAAAGACGATGTGGCGGTAGGATCTAAACATCCTAAAGCATCGAGTTTACCTATAGGGTGAGCTGCGAAAGCTGCAGCCACAGTGTTGAGCAGGCTAGTGAACTGAGCCTGAGTCATGTTGATGTTTCCTCGTCCGCGTCCACTCATTGTCTTCATAACCAGAAAACATAGTATGAGCGTGATGTCGCAACATAGCGAGAATAAGATAGAAGAGAGAAGGTGTATCTATCTAATCAGGCAAACTAGTACGTATAGCAAAGCAGAAACATAAAACAATTAAGCAAGTAACTATGGGTCCGAGCTATGAGGTCAGATAAGTCGAGCCTTGTACTTGGAGTGTAGTGTCGCCACGAGTCACGGGTTATAGTCTGGTTTTTCTCAAAAAGATTTTTCCCCTTTTTAAAACCAAGTTCACTATAACCAATGGCTCTGATACCAATCTGTCACACCCCCAAAATCCACCCGCGGATAACACCCGCTTCGAGGGCGTGACTGACCAGGATCCAGCCACCAATTATACTGAATAACTAAATGGATAACAAAAGTAGTACTTACTAACCATACGATTAGCAAGTGTTAAGTTTAGGGTTCAAGTCTTAAGTTCAGAGTAAAATGTAGCGGAAGCATAATTAACAGTTTTAAACATTGTTCATAAGGTAAACATGATAAATGCCCAACACACGGGCAGACGACCACTACACATCCCAAGTAGCTGCTCCAGTCACTGGCCACCTGCAAAGCATGCAGTAAGGGGGTCAACAATAATGCTGAGTGAGTTCACTAGTTGTCCAGTTTTAATTACCAAAAACTTGTTTCACCAGTTAATTTACCCGTTTATACAAGCCATGGGGAGCTACCCCAAAAGTTAGCGACTAAACTGTTTTTCCAATACCGAACACTAGGTAACCGAATGCGTTTCCGCAGGATGCCCCGATGTCAATGTTCTATCAGCATTGACGGATGCCTGAGTACATTAGTTCACGACCGATCCCATACCATGGCACGGTGTGAGGCTGGTAAGACCTAAATAGCGCTATCAACTAATAACCCGTTCGCCTGGCACCGGCGACTAATCGGTATTATGTAGTAGGGACTTGAGTGATAGAGTTGCGTTTAGTGCCGTTAGTTGCATTCCGTATAAACAGTAATTAACTAAAAAGGTTTCCCAATACTAGGGAAGATAAAGTAAGTTTGTTCCCAATAACTAGGGAAGGAATGTAGACGGTATCCCCTTTACAAGGGGATATGGTTGTTTTAGTCTCGTGTCCCAAACCACCGGGACGCATGCTTTTAAGTTGTGAACTCACCTTGGGTTGCTCGGTATGATACGTTACTTGGTTAAGTATGTTGGTCACCACGTCCTAGCATGGTTACCAAGTATGGGTCAAGTCGGGTACAAATAAACACGTATAGCATGTACGTATACAAACAGTAACATGTAGACAAACAGTAGCAGATCAGAATGAAGTCCAGTCAATAGGAGGCCCAACAGTTGAAGCCCAAAACACAAGACAAACAGTCAAGGCCCAATAACATAAAACAGCCCAGTCGAAACTAAGGTGGTTGCGACTCGCAACCGAGGTTGCGACTCGTAACTGCGGTCTCGGTCCGTCACGCTTTGGTTGCGACTCGCAATCAGAGATTCCGACTCGCAACCGGCGGTTTCGACAAAGCAGCTGTGGTTACGACTCGCAATCGGATCGATACGCGTTGATTACGACTCGCAACCGGGAGGTCTCGACAAATCTTGGTGCGGTCTCGAGTAGCAACCAAAGGTTGCGACTCGCAACCGTAGCTACGTGTGCATGAAGACCTTCTAGAACCTGTCATTTTGTACGAACCAATGGAAATGCATTTTCATGAAACCAATATGTACCATTTCCACTAAAACATGTTTGTTTGTCTGATCATTAGCCAAAACAGATCAAATATACATATTTCAAAAATATTTCAAAGGCATTCAAATTGTTCTTCATGTTCATCAAGCAATATTCAAACTATATTCATCATTTGTAACCCAAACCATAAGATCAAGGAACACCTATTTAACATAATCTGTTTTACATAATCGGCTTTATTATTCTCGGTTCCTAGTCTAGCATGCTTCATCATAAATCACAATTCGTGAGACTAAGTAAATTATGCATACCACTTGGTCAAAATCATCCTAACAAGCATTTAGCATTATCCGAATATCACAACCATTTAACACCAAACCGGATATCATAACAACAAACATCATAAACATTCACAACAAACATCATCAAGTAACCATCTTCCTTAGCATATTTTATGAACATACAAGCCTAAGATTCATACTAAAACCTCTAATCACATCAACAAGCATAGGACCATAGCAATCACCAACAATCATGGACATAAAAACACTAACCGGTTACTCGGTGTTGAGAGAAAAGGGGTGTTCGGGTGGTCTCTTGGTTCGGCCAATCTTCCTTGTTGATAGCTCACTTGATCCGAGAGATATGGAGGAATGGAGAGATGATTTTGGTTGCTAGAAACTTAGGGTTTTAGGGTTTAGTGAAGAAGATGAGAGGAGAGTGTGAGAAGAGAGTGTGTAAAATGGATAAGGGAGGTGGGGTTGGGTTTATATAGTGTACCGAGTGGGCTTAGGGGATTCCGGCTTGGGTTTCTCGGTCACAAGGCCCAAACCGGCCCAAGTGCTTCACTGTTCACTCGAGACCGCGGTCTCGAGTCGGGTTGAGGTTTCGGTTTACATATATATATATAACACATACATATACATATATACACATAAGTAAATCGGCATATAACACATAATAGCAAATAGTTTTTCATACATTTTTACTGTTAGTCGATTACGTACACGTTTGTTACATCGAAAGGTTATCCGGAAAGATCCGAGGTGTCACAATTAAGTCATTCGAACCTTACTAATAAAATATTATAAATATTAGTGATTGGAAACAGAACCGCTTATATATACTCAAAATACTAAAGTTTAATGAAGAGGTGTTTATGAGAGCTCATGTTATATGACATTTCTTTAGCGTGCTGTGATAGTCCACTGATTTACAATCATTTCCTCTTTTTCACAACAAAACTCATTTTGACTTTTTAATGTTTTTGACGTTTTCAAATTTTCTTAATTTTTTTAAAATTTTTCTCCCCCTAAAATCAAAATATGTTTCAATTTTGATTTTCTGGGAAAATTTGTACAAACTTGACAACCTGATGAGAATCACTTCAATTCTCCATCCACCTGGCATAAACAATCAGAACTCCCCCTCACAACAAACTATTTTCCCATTGTGATTTCAAAACACTTAAGTTTGTCTTAATCAAAATGGCTTTTCCGGAAAACTTAGTTTGTTTACCAAACAGTTTAGGTACGGGGTTACTTCATCATCTTGTTTTCTACACAAAAGTAGGAAAATCCAAGTACAAGTTAATGTCCTTGATTTACCATATGCAGTCCAGAATCCTCTGTACCACTTGTAAAACATTCACAAACATAACCAAACCTCTTTATCGTTTGCATGATTGACGTTACCGAATAAAATTCAAGAAAGATGCCGATTCATGATCCACGATACCATCTTGGGATCTCCGGCAATTCCTGCAAAATCTTCAAACACAGATTTAAAAAGATGCCGATTCATGCTCCACTCTTACAAACCTGGGAGCTCCGGCAAATCAGGTTTTTCTATTTGAAAAGTTTCACCCAAGCCTGACCAGCCTTGGGTGATTTTGAATTCTTATTCAACAATGGTGGAAAATTTTTCTCATCCATTGTTAAACTAGAATTCTCGACCTTTACCTCAACACATGGCTCCTCTGGTTTTACCATACCAGAATCATTGCCTGAATGTGGCTTGTCTGACTTTGACCTGTCAGATTCATCGCCGACATGTGGCTCCTTTGTTTCCGAAGAAACAGATTCATCGCTAGGAAGTGAAAACTTCACTTTCTTCTTTTTCTCCTCTTTTGTCCTCAGATTTGCATCTGATGAATTCTTTTTGCTTGTCTTTTCAGCTGAGGGAGTAGATTCATCAGAACTGTTATTCTGTTTGTCTCGTGAACCCGAGGACAAAATCTTTTCGAGATATTCTCTTGCTTTCTTTCTCTTTTTCCTCAGTCGATCTTTCTGCCCCTGAGAAAGCTTCACTTTTGTTTCTTGAACTTTAGGTTCTTTGACCTTCTGTTCTCTGACGTTTTGGCCCGAAACTTTCAATTCTTTGGGCTTGACAACGACTGGTATCTTCTTTGCCATTTTCTGAGAATTAGCCCTCAATCTATCATGCGATCTCCTTGGGCAATCTCGGGCAATGTGACCTTTGATATTGCAATTATAGCACCTCCTGGTCTCATAACTCCAGTATTGGCAGTTAACAGCAATATGCCCCTGATATCCGCAGCTGTAGCACACCCTGTTATCATACCAGTTACCACCTTTTTCACACCAAATGCTCAGATCATAGCATTGTCTGGCTTGGTGATATTCCTTCCTCAAATGTGCTGGTTTTGACGCTTTTGCACTGTGGTTTGTTCTGCACACAACAAATTTTGAATTTTCATTTTCAATTTTTTGTAATTTTTTCTTTTGATTGGATGATCGTACTGATGAGTTTTTTCTTTCATTTTTAAAGTTTTGATTCTGTTTTACAATCTTCTTCACAGGTTTTTGCTTAGAGCATTCACCTTTTTCAGTTGATTGCAGAACAGTTTTCTGAAATTTTTCTTTCAACTTTAAAAACAATTTTTGTTTTTCTTTCTTAACATTTTCATCATCAGACTCTGTCACAGACTCATCTGCTGAATAAAATTTCTCATTTTCCTCATCAGTTTTATCATCACAATCTTTGACTTTGACTTTGTCAACGTTTGTAGCCTTTTCACTCATCGGAACTGAATTGATCGGTTTTGGACAAGGAATATTCAACTTGTCAGATTTAGTCGCAAAAATGATCAATTTCTTCTCAAGTTTATCTATCTTGGTCCTGGAATTCTTAGCTTCTTCCTCAAGCTGAGATATTCTCTCAAGATGAGTCTTGATGGAATTGTCATTCTCAACCTTCAAACTTTCAAGAACAGACTTTTCATTTATCAAAATTTTGATCTGTTCCTGAAATTTTGATTCATTGGCTTTTAGATTCTTGTTTTCAAGCTTTATCCAGAAATCCTCATCTTCTGACGATTTCTTTTTGCTTTCAAGCTCTTTCACTAACTCTTTGATTCTCTTTTGAGCGCTTTCACCTTCTTTTTCAAGTTCGACAATCTTCTGAAGATGGGAATTTATCATCTTTTGTTTTTCAATGTTGTTTTTACTAAACACATTTTTCCCATCTTCAAGAATTTTCACTTGCCCCTCAAATTCTTGATATTTCAAAGTCAAACTGTTAAAATCAATCAACAGTTTGCCATTTTCTGCTTTCAACTTCTCACAATCTTTTTCCAGAGAAAGAATCTGGTTTTCAGCAACGTGCTTCTCGTCTTTCAACTTTTTGACTTCAAATGCCAAACATTCTATGTCTCTCACAAGTTTGTCATTGTCAGTCTTAAAGTTATCGCATGTTGAGCACATTGTTTCATTTTTCACCGATTCTTCAACTTTTGAAATTTCTTCTTCCTTTGCTATCAATGTACCTGCACAAAACAATTTAACGAAATCAAAAGGATTTCCATTATTATCAATATAACAACCTCGTTTGAAATCGTATTTCAGCACATGTTTTGCCCTGATACATTTAGTAACCCTTTGGTGCATCTCTTCAATCACATCTGAACTTAGATCTAGCACATTATATTCCAAAACCTTGATCAAATCTTTCTTTTTCTTTCTGGTTTCAAGTTCATGAGTTTGAAGTTTGCTGATGAATTGATTTAGAGGTAATTTTGAAAAATTTGAGTTCTCCCTTAAATTCTTCAAACATTCACCCCATTCAATCGGTAACGCATCTGCAAATTTCTCCAATTTTTCAGCATTTGACGGGTATATCTCATGATCTTTCATATAACTCAATAAAACACTATATCTGTCTTTAAGATCATCTAACGTTTCGTCTTTCAGACACACGAAATATTTGAACCTTTTTGCCCATCCATCTTTGCTCACTTTTCTATAACCCTCATCTAGAAATCCGTGATGCCAATCATTAAATCTTTCGAAATAATGATTCTCTTGTTCATCAAACACCATTGCCATGTTTCTTTTTCGAATATTCGATGTTAGAAAAATAACCTCCTTTAATCTTGATTGGGTCACTTGGGCTGCACAAAGGGCCAATGGTTAAGAAGGCTGGGATTGGCTTTAAATTTTTTAAATGGACGGTGCAAATTTGATGGGCTTGACGGTGGGTAACAAAGCTTAGGATTGGGTCAAATGATCGGTGGAAGTGGGCTTCAGTTTGGGCGGTGGAAGCTTAGGATTTAGTCAATATGATATGGCGGCAGATTAAAAACAAATTAGTGGGCCGGTGGATAACAATACTTGGATTGGTCAAGTGGGACGGTGGGTCACATCCAAGTGGGCGGTTGGGCTATGCTAGTATGGGGCGGCAATAAGTAAACAATTTGGATTGGGCCAAACAACCTTGGGCAATGCAAAAATTCAGCTGAATTAAATGTGAGATAACAGTGGTGTCACAACTTTGGACGGTTTGGGCGGCGACTAAAATGGATTGGGCGGTGGCAGTGGGATTTACCGACAAGTGTGAGTGGGCTTTGAGTGTGCTTCTATAAGGTAGGTAGTGGGGCGGTTGACTTATGATTGGGCCATTTTTGTGACAAATGATATTGGGAGGTGGGTTTTGTTTACCGTGCACTCAAACAACACTTAACCACTTAACCAACACCTACACTTAAATTGATTTTGATTAGTCCACTCAAGCGGTTCAAGACAAATATATCCTATGCGCGATCCAACACCTGTTCTTAAAGGCGGTTCAAAACTTGAAGTATGAGCGATCCATAATCTGACTAAAAAGCGGTTCACACGTGTAATTATGAGCGGTTCAAGACGTTTCCAATGAGCGATCCAGATTTTACCAAAAAGCGATTCAGAAGTTTAAGGTGATGACATATGAGCGGTTCAGAAGATTCTATGAGCGATCCACAAAAATGAAGATTTGGAGCGATCCTGGAATGTTCACAAAGGCGGTTCACAGCTGAATGTTTACGCAAATTCGAACAGAAAAATCGCGATTACTCCTAAACGGCTCGGAATTTCGAGCTGAAACTTGGTAGGGTTGTAGATCGGGTCTAAACGCACATCATATCCAAAAATCAGACGAAACGGACCGTATTTACCTGTTCAATTTGACGTTTTTCAGTAAAGAACGAGTAGAAGGTGAAGAAATAGGAGAAATCAGATCTGAATCGGCTCAAATCTGCTGAAATCAGTACGAAAACAACGTGTTTGATCAAGCAATCGAGCTCCTAGCTCTGATACCACTTGTAGGATCGTTTCGTGACCCGAACGAGTCAATCAGAGGCTTTCTTCTTGCTTTCAGGTGCGGAATAACAAGAAACTAAGGTAGAAACAGCACAAATATCACTTTAACTACTTGTTGTATTGATTTCACGCTGGTTACAACTTAAATCTCGCACCGGCAGAACCTCGGCACGATTTCATCAAAACGTTACTACTTTTCTCAAGTCAGATCGCTCATAGGTATTTATAGACAGCTGGGACCGCTTATTGGACAGGCCCAATAAGCGGTCCATGTAGTTGACACATAAGCGGTCCAACTAACATGCAACTCGAGCGGTCCAGCAACTAACCTTTCGAGCGGTTCAGACCTTTGTCACTCGAGCGGACCAACATGTCCGTTCGAGCGGCCCATGTTCCTAAGAGCGATCCAATCATTATACAACTATACAATTTCACTTTCTCATATTTACAATCATTTACAATCATTCCTATTCTAAAACTCTAAGACTCGAACGAAGATGTAGTCGACAGACAACTGCACCAACAATTCAATTCTACAATTAAATGAAATACTTGAAATATAAAACATATAAAAAACAATATTTAGTGGTTTTTTGTATTAATTAAATGGACTATGGTTGTGTGTATACAAATGAATTATGGTTTTTTGTTTCATATAACTAACAAAATAAATGGTCCACATACAAAACTGAGTGAATCCCGAATTGATACGTTGATTACTTCGTGATAATTCCACGTAGTCAAGGAGTGTTCATGAATGACCACAAAGTTGTTTGATGCGTATTATGTTTCTATCGTATATTATCCACCCCGTCGCAACGCGCGGGCATTCCCACTAGTACATATATATGAACTTCCAAAAGTTCACTTTTCATCATATTCATCATCAATCACATGACTTCTTTTAATCCTTCTTTAATGATATCTTTCTAACACATGCATGTATTCAACTTTCAAGATTCAACTCAAATCAATCAAAGATCGTTTAATAAAAAATCAAAACAAAACTAAACATATACACACTTATTTTTACTTAGATTAAAATCTCATTCTTTGTTTGATTCAAGTTTGTGATTCATTCCAAGATTCAAGAGAAACCCTTCACTATTATTTTCATCAACAAGAATCAAGAACATGTTTAAAAAGAATGGTTTTATACCCTCAAGATTCAAGTGGGTTTTTGATTAAAAAGATGATATGAAGCTTGGTTCTTGCTTGAAACTCCTTAGAATCACCTTCAAATCTTCAAATGGCCATGAAATCACCTTGGAATGAGCTTGAATCTCCAAGAACAAGTTAAGATTTTCGAAATTTAAGTGATATGGGGGGTTTTTAAGAGAGAGAGAGAGAGAGTTGGTAATTTGAAAAAAAAATAGCTTCTTGGACAATGTAAGTATGTAGAGCATTTAGGGAAACATCATCATCGTCACCTCTCAAGATGGCCTATAATTGGAAGAGAGAGAAAGTGAAATACCATGCATGGCTGCCAACAAGTACTACTCTCTCTCATACACACACCCACCTACGCATATATACATATATATATATATGTATATATATATATATAATGTATGTAGTAAAAAAAATAGGTATTTTACTAGATACCGAGTACTTTATCTAGCGTTTTAATCCCGTTTTAGTGCGTTTAAATTATTTTTATCATTCTATAAAAATAACCTCATCAAAATATTATTGAACAATATTTTGTCTGCCGGGACTGGCTACGTTGCCGGTATTTGGCAGTATGCGCGCTGTGCTGCGCGGTACGCGCTTAAAATCGCAAAAATAGGAATTTAAGCGTTTTTATTTATTTTTATCATTCTAAAGTAATAAACTCATAAAATTAGCACTAAAATGATTATCAGTTGCCTTAACAGGCTCTGTTGACAGTATTTTGTCGGTACACGCGCTGCATCGTGCGGTACGCGTTTAAACTCGAAAAATAGAGTTTCCTAGCGTTTTAAATTATTTTTCCACACGGATATGATTAAAATAATTATCCTAATCATAACAAACTATTTTTGGGATTTTAACTCTGATCGGGTGGTCACCAACGTTCGTTTCGGATTTTAACCGTTACGCGATAAGCGTTTAACTTACCGTGGCCAACATAATTTTTACCAAAGTTTAAATTTACCAACTCATTAAATTTCACATATAAACATCATAGTCAGTCAAATATGGACTTTTATCTATTCACGACACGTGTTACAATTGTACGGTACGGCCTGAAAAGCCGGGTGTCACAGTCTCCCCCTGTTTTGGAAATTTCGTCCCCGAAATTTTACTCTACAGGTTTTGTTTTCGCACTAAGTGGAAATAGTAAAAACAAGTTTAATGAATATAGTCTTGTAGTTTCTGCGAGAAACCTTTATTCTTACAATGAATCTTCATAGACCTATATTACATACACTCTCAATTCCTAATCTCACATCTTCAACGCTCTCCACACTTTCCAAGGTTCAACATTTACAAGAACTTAATCAGGAAGATAAAGTCAATGTTTCGCCATTTTGGGTTTAATATATGTATATTTACATATACATTTCCCTGTACCTAAGATAGTCTGAGTTTACACCCGATTGATTCAACTCGAGATGGGCTCTTGAAAGAATCAATTCTCATAAACTCATCTTCCTTCCTTCTTGCGTTCATTTTAGATATCCACAAATCACCTGAATCAATTAACCGCATACACGACTAGAATGCTAAAATTCGCCTGTCCGGTTATTAGCATAACTCTTCTAGCTATACGTAATATTTCTACGGTGCTTTGATAAACTTCTGTTTATCTTCCAAACAAATCTCTATAAAGAACAAAATCAGTGTATCATCCATTATACACTTTCTCAACTAAACCCAAACAATACTTCATATACACTACTCAATCTTTATGGTAGCTTGAGCCTATAAGCGACTGACCCAACTCAAGATGGGCTCTTGAAAGGACCAAGTCAATGTGGCTCAGCTTTTCTTTCCTCTACTAAACCTAATAGCATCTTTCACAAGATAACTCTTTTAACAGAACTAAATCTTCAATCTGGAATCGCAATAGTTCCTTCAATTGTCCGTGCAATCCTTCTGTTGATCAATTGGTGACTTTTAACCTTCCCTCGATCCAGGAAAATCTTGTCACTGGTTTCCTAGATAACTCGGGTCTGGTTAATTGTCCTTTGTCATGTTAGCTCATCAAAGTGGCGATCAACACTCCCATCTACACAAGGCTTCAAACCGAGCAACCTAAATACTAGCATGTTAACTATTATTGTAAGATAACTCTGCCAAGGGCTTGTGAGTATCTTAACTTCCTTCGGAGTCCATCAGACACGCTCCCAATTTTGCTTCAAGGGTCCGAAAAACTTCCTATTATCTTGCTGTCCAATCAATTTCCCTTTTCCTTTTAGGGTTATTAGTGTCGAATGCTGCACTAATTTTGGGGAAATTCTTAATAAATCTCCGGTAGCACCTAGCTAGTCCTATGGATCATCATACTCCCGATGGGGTCTTTGGCGCTCCTCATCATTCACCAGCTCCATAGTTAACTTCAAACGTTACTCATGATTCTCCTTGGTTCGCACGTAGGCAAGTATGTCGTCGATGAATATTATCACGAATTCATCCGATTAGGGTTTCCATACCCTGTTCATGAGATTTACGAATATAAATGGCGCATTAATTTAGTAAAAGGCATGACTAATAACTCGTAATGGCCATATCGCGTTCGAAAAGCAGTCCTCAGCATATCTTCGTCAACAACCTTCAACTGATAATATCCCAATCGGAGATCGATCTTCGTGTAGCAGCTAGATCCCGGTAGCTTGATCGAACAAATCATTTATCCTCAGTGAAAGGGTACTGATTCTTGGTAGTCAACTTGTTCAGCTCTTTGAAATCATCACATATCCTGAAGGATCCATCCTTCTTTCTCTCAACAAAACAGATGCGCCTCAAACGAAAAGCTTGATCGAATGAAACCCTTGTCTAATAGCTCTTGAGGCTGATTCGACAGTTCCTTCATCCCAAACGGTGCTTAATCTGCAAGGAGATTATGCAAATGGGTGCAGCACCAGGTACCAGTTCGATTCAGAATTCGATCTGTCTCGCAGGGGGCAATCCAGGTAAGTCTTTTTAGGAAAACTTCTGGATAATTGTGAACAATAGGAATCTCTCCAACATTCCTACATTTGGCCTTCATATCCACCACGTTAACAAAGAAACGCTTGATAGCCTTTTCGCAACAAATTGAGCATCCTCAAAACACTGACGACTCTCAACCATCAACACTCGACACTCGAAACTCGACTCGGTCGGTCTCCGCGAACAACTATCACTTCTCCACTGTCATCAGGGCGAGATATCCTATCTAGCTTCTTCAAGCGATAGTCCCTACTTCTTTCTCAGATAATCAATCCATTCTCGTACCTACGTCAAAGCTCCCTAGCTCCACTGACAATAAACCAACACTAGAATTACGATCACCTAACTAAATACTACAATCGCGAACGACTTTACTAGTTTCCATCAATTTACCAATTGCTAGTTCTATCGCGCACTTTATACCCAACTTACTTGTTAGTGAACGCAAAAATGGTTCAAAGTTTCTCGAAAAAAACTCAAGTCAGCTTTGGTATTGAAAGTATGAAAATAGATTGGTTTTTGATTTGAAACATGCTGGTAACAACAACAAGATTGTCTCGTGCCTTCCCAGCGTTTAGCTCGAACGCTCTATTTCTGGCATCCTGACCCTTCATTTTCAGACAATCTCTCTCGAAATATCCTTGCTCACCACACTCGTAGCATCCTTTTAACGTAACTCCATCCAATGTACTCTTAGCATAGCACTCGCGAGTCATATGTCTAATCCGACCACATCTGGCGCACTTTCTCCGCTCATCCTCGTGAGTCTTCTTCCCAAAACTACTCCTGCCATCCCTGGCATTATCCTTTCTAGAATAACTAGAACTGGCTACATACGCCTTCCTCGAACTTCTCAGACTTTCTCTTTCGCGAATCCCCAGATCTAGGCTCGGAATGCGGAATCATCTGAATAGTCGATCCGCTGAGACGGCCCGACATCACGCATACCATTGCCACGTCATTGCATAGGGTACCAGTAAATGATCTTGGGTTACAACCCTGGATCATTTTATGTGTTCATCCATGTGCTGTTCACAAAGTTAATGAAAAATCAGATTTACGCTCCGATTATATCATAACTACTAAAACTTTCCGATTATTATATCACCTGAAAGGTTTCCGATTCTGTGTCCTACCAAAAGCATGCCCACAAGCACCACGTCCACATTCCTGGCCATTATTTTGGTTAGCATCGCGCTGTTCCATGGCAGTATTAATGGGTTGGGCTATGAGTTGCGCCAACTCCTCTGGGGTAATAGGTAATCCAGATCCCTGTCTCGCTTTTGGCGGCATTTTGTCGTTTCTATTATTTACAACAATAATAATCACATAAGACGATAATAAAAACTAATTCAATCATTAAATGGTAGTGGACCAAACATTGCGCATGTATAATATCCACATATTGATGAAAACAATTCTTAAACCAAAAGAAACCCATTTGATATTTATGCCAGAAATTTACAAAGCTTGTTTTTTGTACTAAGACTAATCAAAATTCGGCGTGTCTACATCAACACCCGCAACAAGTCTATATGAAATTTCCTCCTAAATATCTAAAAATTTGGCATGCAAGCTACAATTAGGGTTCATCAAAGGAGATATACAAAACAACAACAGAATCAACCAACAACTAACGCTTCAATCCTAGAAGTCTAACATCTTCCTAACAAGCTCTTCTAGTTCATCATAACAGTCCATCTGTCCCTCTAAGTCCTTCATCGTCTCCATGCCTCCTCGTAATGTGGTGAACTTTTGATCACAGTGAGAGCGATTGACCCAAACCCCTTTTTGCCTCTTCAAAGTGGACGTTGTCTCAACTCTCGAAGTCGATGCGATCTCTCTAACGGGTCGAGTCCTCTTCTTACGGTGAGTGTAGACTAAATGAGGTGTAAAACACGTGACTCGAATATCAGAGCAAACGATTCTGTAACGACGAGCGAAAGAATCTCAAGTGTAGGCTCGACATTATCAGTGAGCGGAACTACTAATGGCTCTATAGATCGAGACGTGACATATCGTAACCGTACAAAGTAATGTGTGATTAAGATGAATAGTAACACATAAGGCCCAAATAAACAGAAAATCACGTATGCACATAAACATATAAGGGTTTTCATACATGATAAAATTTTTCTATGTTTATATAAAATTCTTGGCTTCGAGAATTTTGGACTATATTTCAAAATTCTCCTGTTGAAGTCTAGTGTTTTCCTCCGAAAACATCTAGTTCGCTAACAACCAATGGCTCTAATACCAACTTCTGTTACACCCCAAAATAGTCGCAGCGGAATATAAAACGTAGTGGTGACGGAAGTTGGTGCCCATTTCTATCTTGATGTTTGATGCATTATAGTGTTGGACATATTAACTTAATTAAAACATAAGTTTTTAAGCATGACGTCCCATAACGTGACACAACCACGACATAATTAAATTGTCTTTGATCCTTATGGATCTTATTACATTTGTCCCAGAAAGTTAAAAATTAGTCCAACATATTTAAGTGACAAAACATGCATCAACAACCACAAGATACGCCATAATTCCCGAAGCCGAACTCAAGTACCTGTGGAACACGTTAAAATCAAGTGTCAACACAAAGGAAGGTGAGTTCACGTATTCATTTACTACCAATTTTATTTCAAGGAAAACTTTCTGATTACGTGTTTATTTGAAAACATCCATATAAGTTTTAGAAAGTCCATCTTACTTCCTTATTAAAAATCCATGGGCCCTCCGTCACAGTTTCTCGAACCCGACAATATTGTTACTGCCCAAGTTTTGTATACTAAATTATTGCGTCAACTTTCAGACTCGTATGTTAGCTAGACGATACGAACTATATATTAACCATGTAGGGATAATCAATGCTAGACAATAAACAGAATAAAAATTCGTCGCTTGACTTGACACGGGGCGACCAGTCACGACGGGGTTGTCAACCCGATAGATCTACCAACGATTCCCCGCGTACATTACTTAAATGATCATACGACATCATGGGCGCAAGGTTCTTTCTTGAAGAACAATATGATGTCTGCCTCACGTACAATATATATATCCTACTAATATGACAATTTAATACATGACGATTTACGAATTCCCCTGTCACTCAAATGTTGAGACTCAGTCCGGAATTCATCCCCAATCCGTATGGTCTCGTTTCACTTAAGAAATACCGCACGTACAATAGTCAATCATCAAAAACGTTTTATTTCGAAACGTATAACTTATCAAATTCATATATTTTCAGCGAAAATATATATTTTATATTAAAAGGTATGTTTCATTTCGAAAACATTATTAAACCCTTTTAACGACATGTTCCACTCCCAAAATATATACAAAACAGTAAAAAGAGGGGTTTAGTGACACTCACCTTTGGGTGCATATTTTAATATCGCAATCCCAGAGATTGATTTTTATATACGTCCTAATATATGAACAATTCTAAATCAATATATATTTAACACAAAAATCCTAAGTTTCTCCGCTTCTTATAATTATCACATAACTTTGAGATTTTCTCGAAAAGTTATCATTTTTGATTATGTTGGCACATTAATATATATATATATACATATATATATATATATATATATATATATATGTTTTTATGATTTTGCGACTTGAACGATTTTATTGGTGACCATTATTGTGTAAATCCGTCAACTTTCCCGTTTATACGCATTATATCTATGATTTGCGCGTCGTAATATATATACACAAACGTTCACATAATTTAACATCGAAACACGCGAAATCTTGTCAACTTATATATTTTGTCATTTTTAAAGCCAATATACATAAAATATCTCCTATGTATCAAATTTCATGCTCGACAAACAAGTTACACATTTAACGCAATTTTTACCGTTTCTACCGCACAAAACGTACATGCATACATAGTCTAAATTTCCCATTATCAAATTAACACTTAACATATTATCACATTTACATGTTTAAATCACTTAACACATTTTATCACAGAAGGTTCACTCAAAATTTACGCATACTAGTGTTCATCGAAAAACGTGTATTTTAGCGATTCGGTAACGTTTTCGGGCGTCGGAAGTCACATATGACCAACCCCAACACCAAGTAAACTTAAAATTAGTTAAAATACTTGTTTTTAAACTAAAAACATCAGTTTATTTACTCATCTAAATCAGTTTTACAAAAATCACTCGAAATGCCGATTTTTGACTGTTTTAACGCATAGTTTTGCGTTAAACGTTACTATAATCATCCCAACTCGAAACGACTTGATATTTTAACACAATACATGTTATTTACTTATTAAAATAATGGTTATAATCAGATTAGTGCAGTTTTTGCGTAAGTCACATAAATCATGCGATTTCACGTATTTTACAACTCCTAATGCACCAAGTATAAGATGCAAAACTAACAAACATTATGACAAAGTTATAGGTCACTAAACACTTTAAAATAACTTTAGTTTAGTGTTTATAATCTGCTCATACCTGATTTTTACTCAATCATACTCAAATCACCTTTTTAAGATCACATATCTTCATGCATGTCTAAGTATACGCATCTAATATGCTCATATCATAACATTATCACCTAACATGATCTTGATATGCATCAAAAGACCATACTTATGTCATGTTCATATAATTCAAACATATCCATTTCACTATCACTAAATCGTTTTCATACAAGCGTTCGTTCATTTAAGCACATGTGACAAATCTTACATACATGCATACATATATACATATACATACGACACACATATACACATATATGAACTTCCAAAAGTCTACTTTTCATCATATTCATCATCAATCACATGACTTCTTTTAAACCTTCTTTAATGATATCTTTCTAACACATGCATGTATCCAACTTTCAAGATTCAACTCAAATCAATCAAAGATCATTTAATCAAAAATCAAAATACAACTAAACACATACACACTCAAACTTTCGGCCATATATACACTCTCATACACACTTATTTTTACTTCGATTAAAACCTCATTCTTTGTTTGGTTCAAGTTTGTGATTCATTCCAAGATTCAAGAGAAACCCTTCACTATTATTTTCATCAACAAGAATCAAGAACATGTTTAAAAAGAATGGTTTTATACCCTCAAGATTCAAGTGGGTTTTTGATTAAAAAGATGATATGAAGCTTGGTTCTTGCTCGAAACTCCTTGGAATCACCTTCAAATCTTCAAATGGCCATGAAATAACCTTGGAATGAGCTTGAATCTCCAAGAGCAAGTTAAGATCTTCGAAATTAAGGTGATATGAGGGGTGTTTTGGCTGATTTTAAGAGAGAGTTGGTAATTTGAAAAAAAAAAAATAGCTTCTTGGACAATGTAAGTTTGTAGAGCATTTAGGGAAACATCATCACCATCACCTCTCAAGATGGCCTATAATTGGAAGAGAGAGAAAGTGAAATACTATGCATGGCTGCCAACAAGTACTACTCTCTCTCGTATACACACCCACCTACGCATATATACATATATATATATATATATACATAATGTATATAGTAAAAAAAACAGGTATTTTACTGGATACCTGGTATTTTATCTAGCGTTTTAATCCCGTTTTAGTGCGTTTTAAATTATATTTATCATTCTATAAAAATAAACTCATCAAAATATTATTGTACAATATTTTGTTTGCCGGGACTGGCTACGTTGCCGGTATTTGGCAGTATGCGCGCTGTGCTGCGCGGTACGCGCTTAAAATCGCAAAAATAGGAATTTAAGCGTTTTTATTTATTTTTATCATTATAAAGTAATAAACTCATCAAATTATCACTAAAATGATTATCAGTTGCCTTCACAGGCTGTGTTGACAGTAGTTTGTCGGTACACGCGTTGTATCGCGCGATACGCACTTAAACTCGAAAAATAGAGTTTCCTAGTGTTTTAAATTATTTTTCCACACGGATATGATTAAAATAATTATTCTAATCATAAAAAACTATTATTAGGATTTTAAAACTGATCGGGTGATCACCGACGTTCATTTCGCATTTTAACTGTTACGCGATAAGCGTTTATCTTACCGTGGCCAACATAATTTTTACCAAAGTTTAAATTTACCAACTCATTAAATTTCACATATAAACATCATAATCAGTCAAATACGGCCTTTTATCTATTCACGAAACGTGTTACAATTGTACGGTACGGCCTGAAAAGTCGGGTGTCACATTTAGGTCCGGTTTATTTACATACTTACCTATATTAGGTGCCGTTTGATTCCGTGATCCCTCTAGCCTTGCTTGGTTGTTATTCAAGACTTCTAAGCAATCTCAAGTGAGTACATAGTCACCTCTTTTACTGTTTTCAAATGATTTGGGGTGAAGCATGTGTGCTAGTTGTTATTTTCATGATTTCAAAGTATAAATTGATTATACATGCTAGTACTTATCTTTTGACAAACTGAATGATTATTTATGGTTTAAACACTAATTTTCAAAGATTATAAAATAAATTTTTGGGTTGTACTTATTTTATACATTCACCAAACCGATTGGTAGTATGATATAGCGCTATAGGACTAGACACCCCATTCCTGTTGTATGGAATGTCAGAAATCAAATTTTATCCAAAAGAAGTTACCTCGTGGTATTTCTATAGTCTCGAAGGTGTAGTTTGATACACTAAGGTTTGAATGAATTCTAAATCACATTTTCTTTTGTATATTTTGATATACTTCCAAAGTATAGTTTGATATGCTCTCATATGTGATATTATTTACCAAAGTATAATTTGATATACTATGTACAAATCCAACATATTTTATTATTTACTAAAACATAGTTGATATGTTATTTACAAAACTAATGCATAGTTTGATATGTTATTTACAAAGCTAAAGCATAGTTTAATATGTTATTTACAAAACCAAACCATAGTTTTGATATGTTATTTACAAAACCAAAGTATACTTATGATATACTACCGAAAACTATTATTTTAACAACTAAAGTATATTTGATGTACTATCTGTTTAACTGTTTTGAAACTAAAATATATTTTAATATATTACTTATCCGACTTTCTTAAAACCAAGATATATTTTTATATATGCTACAAACCTTTTTATCAAAACATTGTTTTACAAACAACATATTTTATACAAACTCATTTTTACTTAGTTATTCATTTCATTATGCATTATTCTTTTATATCATCTAATTTCTTATCACTTTTTGTATGAAATATAAAAAAAATATTTTAAGGCTCATGACTACTTTTGTTAAACATTTTCTTTAAACTTACAAGTCATGAATCCTGTTTAAATAAAACCTATGTATCTCACATACATTTTTATGCTGACATACCTATTTTCACACGTGTTTCAGGTGCTGCTATGTGATGATTAATTGATGCATGCTATACATAGGATGGACTCGTGCCTTAACGACTTTAAAACTTGAAAGACAATATTTGTATTTATCTGATTTGTAATAAAACAATGAGTTCAATAATTCAATAAAACGAAACTATTTAATCGATGGTTGTGAAACAATGATTCTGTTACGACACTCCCCGACGTTTCCGCCACGGTTTGTTGTTTTATGTGGTCGGGGTGTGACAGCTGGCGTCACCCTGCCAATGACATCTAACATTCCTAATAGAAAAGATTCCTCAGATGTTAGCAAACATCTGTGGAATCTAAATATCTGATCTATTACATTAAACATCTGTTCTATGCTAAATACTGTTACATTGAGTAACCTCTATTCTATAAACTGTTGTTGGCTTGTATCACACATCTGTTTGGCCACAAAAAATATTTGGTCTTCATAACCATTGCTTTGCTTCAACATAACTTTGGCCTTGATTAGTGGTTTCTTCTTCTTTAATAGTGGTTCCAAGGCTTCAAACAGATATTTGTATGTCTTCAACAGATGTTCTGATTAGTGTTTCAAGATTCACTATCTTTAGGAGGAGAATACTTTATCAACTGTTTATTTCTTGATCAGGAAAGACATGTTTTGGCTTTTCAATATCATCTGTTCTTTTGCAGGTCCAATAGTCTCCCCTGGAACAGATGATGCCAAAAGATATTTATTTGATCAATCTTTGTTTCTCATCAACTTCTCTCTGATCTGGACTTTGAATTGTAATCCGAAGTTCATAGAGAAGCTATCTTCTGAATCCCTTTCTAGTGGAAGACATATCAAGTTTTGCAGATCTACATCATTGAGCCCACTGACACTATTCATTGAGATCTTTACCACTTCCCCACTAGCCCTGAGCAGAGTCAATTCATTGCTTGTC